>NC_079136.1:46660235-46963450 GCF_945859705.1 Episyrphus balteatus
CAGACTGACAGACTGACAGACTGACATACTGACAGACTGACAGACTGACAGACTGACAGACTGACAGACTGACAGACTGACAGACTGACAGACTGACAGACTGACAGACTGACAGACTGACAGACTGACAGACTGACAGACTGACAGACTGACAGACTGACAGACTGACAGACTGACAGACTGACAGACTGACAGACTGACAGACTGACAGACTGACAGACTGACAGACTGACAGACTGACAGACTGACAGACTGACAGACTGACAGACTGACAGACTGACAGACTGACAGACTGACAGACTGACAGACTGACAGACTGACAGACTGACAGACTGACAGACTGACAGACTGACAGACTGACAGACTGACAGACTGACAGACTGACAGACTGACAGACTGACAGACTGACAGACTGACAGACTGACAGACTGACAGACTGACAGACTGACAGACTGACAGACTGACAGACTGACAGACTGACAGACTGACAGACTGACAGACAGACAGACGGACTTCCGGGACCCACTTTTTTGGCATTGTCTACCATCGTAATGTCATGGAAAAATGTTATCTCAACTTTTTTTTTGTACGAATGCATAACTTGATATATAGTACCTATATCGCAAGTAAAAATCTGTATTAGACCCCTAATTTTTTTTTTTTAATATCTTTCTAATGGTGTAACTTAAATTTCTGTGCAAAATTTTGCGTACCTCTAATTAGTCTTTTGTCGAAGGTCTATGACTGCAAAAAAACCTTCACAACTTGGTTTTAAAATTTTTTTGAATTTTTTCAATACCTTTTTTAACTATTGAATAAATTTTTCTATCATTTAAAAAAAAGTCAACTCTTTACGACTTACCGTTTAGAAAATAGCCTCTTTTTTCAATGTCGTGTTACATCTATTTACCCTATAAAATCTTAAATTTTTGTTTGCCTTAAACCTTCTCCTCTTATGTCTCTTTGAATTAAAAAAAAATTTAAGATAATAAGTCAGTCGGTGTGGCCGGTTAGCAAAAGTACACAAAACCAAACTTTAATATATATAATAGATAAAGCGAGCTCAATGCTTGGTTTTATTAAACGTTGGACAATCGAATTTGATGATCCAATTGTTACTCTTTCTTTGTACCTACGTTCGACCCCATCTTGAGTACGCTTCTCAAGTATGGAGTCCTTTTTATGAACCGAATCGAATCAATTCAACACAATTTTGTACGCTTCGCTCTTAAAGGTCTTCCTTGGACCGATACCTTCAACTTGCCACCATATGAACAATGCATTCAACTTCTTCAGATGCAAACTTTTGCACAGAGACGTGTAAATAATGATTTAATCTTTCTTCATCAGCTTATTAATTCCCAAATTGACGCTCCTGATCTATTAGCTTGTATTATTATAAATTATCCGGTTGGATCTCACCTCCTACGAAGATTTGAACCTTTGTATATCGACTTCCATAGAACAAACTATATGGTATTAATGAGCCTCTTAGTCGCATGAATAAACTTTTTAATATGAACCATTCATCCTTAGACTTTAATTTGACGAAAACGGGTTTAAAAACATTGTTTTGCAACAATCGTGATTGTTAATCAATGTATTAATTCGAGAAAATTGCAATACCTCGAAAAGTTTGTATGGGAGGTATACGTTCTAGGCGAGATATTAAAAAACAAAAAAAAACCAACCTTGGAAATTACGAAATAATCATCTGTACCAAATTTCAAGAAAATTCGTCCACCTGTTTAGGCTGCAGCTTCTTGTACACCTTTTTTTGACGACGCACAGACGCACAGACGCACAGACGCACCGACGCACAGACCGACGGACGTCATGACGAAAACCACTTTTTCAGACTTCTCCATTATCGTAATGTTAGTTTTGATTAAAACCTCGAATTATTTTTTTGACACGAAACCAATACTTGCCCTATAGAGCAAGTAAAAATAAAAAAACACCCATTTTTGCCAGTCTTCGCAGATATAATTCATGAACTAAGGAAGTCTTTATATCATGTCAGAACGATCTTCTTTAGTCAATATTTGTCATAAAGCATAAAAAACAAAAAAAAAAAAATCATTTTAGGTATTTTAAAAGATTTATTTTATATAAATTTTCATAGTGTCAACGTAAAGGTTTTTCAGGGCTACTAATACACTGGTTTTCTAACTTGTCTGGAATGTTCAAATCTGAATTTCTAAATTTCACTAAAATTCTCCAATTCTTTCCTATTCTAAATATGTTTGTAACGAACACGTTAAGATAATTATCATCTTATTATTTAAAATTCACTGTATTAATAAAAATTCTTTTCTACCTTTCTATTCTTTCTACTAAGTGCCGTGCAATTTGCTTTTAAGAGCCCTTAGATCTAACATGCATATAGTTAAAATTACTTTAATTACAAATCCTCCTTTAAACAAAACTATACTTTTCTAAAGGATTTGTGTATGATGATTCCGAATCCGAAGTCAAAATTGACCTAGCACGTCACGTTTTTTTAGATATTCCCGTTAGAAAATCTCAAAAACCCATTTTTTTTTTGCTGTTTTCAAAGAAATATTTTGGCATAATGTAATCTTTTTCAATTAAAATTGTTACGTTTATGAAAGAACTTATTTTTTTTCTTTCAAATTTAGTTTCAATCTTCTCAATATCTCTTTTCTTCTCCGAGATATCTTAATTTAAGTAAGTTCAGTAGGTTTGGATAATCTTACCATAAAGAAACTGATCTCTAAAAATTAAAATATCATTCTTCTCCCTGGACTACTTTTCTAATGGACTTTAGTGTGCTGATTTTAAATCAGAAAATTCGGGTCAGCTCTGGTTTTTGAGATGTAGAATTTTTTTTGAGATTTTCTAAAAAAAACTTGATTTTGTGATATTTTAATTAAAATATCTCAAAATCCTGACGTGATAGAATTTTTTTGACCTAGGATTCTAACCCAGCAAATCAAAAACTATAAGAAAAGTATACTTTTGTTTCTAGGAGAAACAAATCTGAAGCTTTACAAAGCAGTTTATCGAATGGTTTATTACAAATAAGATATTTCTAAATAGAAAAATAGTAGGTATATAAAATTATAAAACATGTAAAAATTTTGTTTAATGTATTTTATTATGGTTTTCTTTACATATTTGACTTTTTAAATAATAATGGGCGTTGATATTTTAAATTTTCCTTAATTAAGGTGTTTTTGTTCATGTAGGATTTACTAAAAAGTGAAGGATTTCGTTATTTCTGCTTTTTTTGTCAATCAGTATTTTAAAATATGAGTAAACATTAATGTAAAAGGACATATTTGATGTCAATCGATAGGTCATATTATGAGAAATAAGTCCTCCAAATTTGAGCTCAATGCGACAAATAGTTTTAATCTTATACAAGTTCAAATGAATCTAAAAGGGTGATTTTTTTTTAGAAAATTCCCACATTTGTCAAAAATCATTTTTACAAAAATGGTACCTGATAAAATTCTTCTGAAACCTGATTAAGATTCAGGTAAGTCAATTCTTTCATAATATCAAAAAATTATTTGAAGGAGAAAAAAAAAAGTTAAATTTTGCAGACCAGTGTTATTAAAAGATCGTTCGTTGGCTGACTTTAATAGCACCTTCACATTTTAACAAGTCTAAAGACACCACTCCGTGGATTAGATTACAATGATAAAAGAGAGTATAACCAAAAAACAGCGCACTCCAAAAGTGAATCAGTGGTATGCAATAGGTATGAAATCAAACACACGTGAAATCATGTTCCACACGAGATCAAGATCAAAATAGCGCCCGATAATTAAGATGAAAATAACACTACCACGAGAACTGTCTCATATTTAAATATTTTTTAACTACTCTTAACGCATTTCACGTG
Source organism: Episyrphus balteatus (assembly GCF_945859705.1). NCBI lineage: Eukaryota > Metazoa > Arthropoda > Insecta > Diptera > Syrphidae > Episyrphus > Episyrphus balteatus. Next base: position 46,664,110 of record NC_079136.1, read on the forward strand.
CTGCGCATAATTATAATCTCTTTTGAATAATTATTTCAAATTAACAAATAAACAGTACATTTCTTCGTACTAAAAAACGTGTTTGTTATAATTTAACTTTTACTGTCAAAAAAATTCCAAACCCATTGCAAAATGTTTACTTTGCTACTCTCATAGAACATATTAAAATTTAATGCAATGCATATCTAAATAGAAAAAAAAGTCACATTAAGAGAGGAAAAAAAACAAATAAACAAACAATTTGTTCATTCCAAGTTCAAACATTGTACGAGACAAACAATAGCAATTTATAATTGCTCAGCTTTGAAATTTATATATTAGTAGATTTCCGGATTTGCTTGCTTGAGATTTAAGCATTAAATAAACACTCACAAACGTGAAAGTGATTTTTATCGTTTTGAATCATCTTTAATAACAACAACAAAAATTTAATAGGAACATCATTGCAGTAGTCAGACTCATGTTTAATTGGTTTTTGTGTTTGTTTTTGTAAAATTTCACACGCAATTTATTTCAATCAATGCATTTTTATTTTGTTAATGCAAAATACAAACTAATAGGTACTTTTTTACTTATTTACACACATGTGCTATTTTAATCACAAAATAAAAATAAAATAAGTCAGAAATGGTCACCAAATATCAACAAGTTCAAAACTTATTCTTATCAATTATAAATAAATTTATTTTGGACCACAAATACAAATAAATTTTTATACGTCACAATAATTTGCAATTGGAATCTCGAAAATTTATACAAAATCTATCTTTCAGAAATGTATTCTAATATTTTTGAAAAAAAAAAAAAAAAAAATGATTCTTTCTGTGGTTCAACATCGTTTTTCTAATTTGAATTTTAGTTCGTATTGACTCAGAATTTTTTCTTTTGGTCTTTCCGGGTTACATGATTTCTTTATTTGGAAAAGTAAGGTCCCCTTATAGCCTTTTATCTATTAATCATTAATGTATCTATCAAAATAAAAAAGATATCAATAAAAAAAAAAACAGTTTAAAACGGTCAAAAAATGTTTTGCAAAAAAAATCAAATCAATATAAATAATTCCTGTAAATTTGATTTTTTGAATAATTTGAAAAATTCTTAAAAAAGGTTAAAAAATAAATCTTTTTTCAGAAAATCATATACATATTTCGAAATCTAGCGATTTAAAAAAATCCGTATGATTTAATAACTTATCATTGGTACAAGCCATGTTTTTGAAAAAAAAAAAAAATACTCCAACCTATAATACTAATTTTTCGAAGGGGTTTTTCATTTTTTGTTTTAAAAAACCGGGCATTTAAAAAAAAAAAGCATTAATAACTTTTGTATTTATAGCCATACAAAAATAAGTTGTATATCAGAGTTGTATAGAATTTTATGGTGAAAAATATTTTCTTGGAAGGTTATTTCATAATTTTGGTAAAAAGTGCTCAAAACTTAAAAATATTCATTTTTTTCGTTTTTTTTTTAGTTTTTTGGCTTGTTACTTTTTTTTTTGATATTCCGAATATCGAAAAGATGTTCTTAACATAAAAAAACGCGAAATCTAAGTGTCTACGTTTTTTGTACAACAAACTTTTACCTAAGATGAACAGAAGTCGAGAAATTTAATAAAAATTAAAATCCAAGATGGCGGCCAAGAAGTTAATTTCACGAGTGCGAAAAATAAGGGTTTTTTTTCGAACAAATGACAATTAGAATCGAATAACTTTTGGATCAAACTAATTAAAGACGTTTGGATTTTTTTTCTTTTTTTGACTTGGACCATTTTAGCTGTGAAACCTCCATGAAATGTGACACTATCATCTATTCCATTTTTATAGGGTTGGGGTCGAAATTCTGTATGTTGCAAAATTCTGTATTCAAAATACTGTATGCCAAAATACTGTATGTCAAAATTCTGCATGTGCAAAATGCTGTAGGAACAAAATTCTGAAAGTCAAAATTCTGTATAGCAAAATTTTGGTTGGTCAAAATACTGTATTTCAAAATTCTGTACATCAAAATTCTGTAAATCAAAATTCTGTAAAAATGCTGTAAAAAAATATCGTTTTTGAAAAAATTTTGATATACAGTATTTTGCCATACAGAATTTTACAAAACAGAATTTTGCATGTCAGTATTTTGTTGATACAGTATTTTGACGTACAGAATTTTGTATTTACAGTATAATGACGTACAGAATTATGGTATTACAGTATTTTGACCCCACAGAATTTTGTCGTACAGAATTTTGACAAGCAGAATTATGACCCGCTCCCATTTTTATATATACATATGTAAATGTAGGCAAAAGATAACTATAACTTTGATTTTTAAGGGTTGGGGTCGAAATTCTGTATGTTGCAAAATTCTGTATTCAAAATACTGTATGCCAAAATACTGTATGTCAAAATTCTGTATGTGCAAAATGCTGTAGGAACAAAATTCTGAAAGTCAAAATTCTGTATAGCAAAATTCTGGTTGGTCAAAATACTGTATTTCAAAATTCTGTACATCAAAATACTGAATTTTACAAAACAGAATTTTGCATGTCAGTATTTTGTTGATACAGTATTTTGACGTACAGAATTTTGTATTTACAGTATAATGACGTACAGAATTATGGTATTACAGTATTTTGACCCCACAGAATTTTGTCGTACAGAATTTTGACAAGCAGAATTATGACCCGCTCCCGATTTTTAATTTATAAGTTAAAATCATTATATCTTAATTGTAATTTCGATTAAAATAAACTATTAATACAAATATATCAAAGAAATCGCTTGCACGAGTATTGATTAAATCTTGATTCAACTTAAAATTTGTTAGACTTTGATCGACTTTGACTGTGAGAAATTTTTTTAAATTAACTTAATTTTATATTATAATGTATTGATTATTATTATTGTTAATAATATTTCCTTGATAGAGTCAGCCAATTGTGAAGGGTATTTAAAAAAAAAAAAAGATATTCATTAAGCTTAACTTTGTCTATCGATGCGAAACGAACACAATATGTAGTTTTAGATTATTAACTTGACTATCAAATAATTGATCAGATAAGCGATTTTGTGTTAATTCAAAAATGTTATAGTGGACTGATACAAATTAAGAACTTCTACACACTTTATTCTGTCCCTTCTACTCTACTTTCTCATTAAATTGAAATTAATTTCTTATACCTATCTCAATGGACCAGACATATTAATTATATCGGTCTGAATTCCCAAGTTTTTTTTTTTTTTTTGAAGAAGCAACATAACCGATTAAAATTCCAATTGTTTACACAGTAGACTCTGTTTACAAAAATAATTCTGTAAAAGGGAAAATATATAATTAAAATCAAATCTACTTGTATAATTGATTAATTTGCAGACAATTGATTTTAAAAATAACACCTTTACAACCTTTTTCATCCTAAAAGTCGAGAGATCATAAAAACACGATTACAAAAATCTATTTTTGGAAACTTGGCGACAAATTTAAAGTTCCTTTAAAGTAAACAAAAATAATCTTTGTGTGTCATTTTAATGTTTAATATAATTAGCTTATGAAAACAATGCACAACACATACTCCCTTAATTTAGTTGTCTACAATTTTCTGTTTGTATTACATACATATTTGAAGACTGCGAGGCAAATATAGATCAATATTAATTTAATATTTTTGAAAGCTGCACATCACGTTTAATTTATATTGATTGATTATAAAAAAAAAAAAATGTTACACATACACCTCAGTGACCCTCCCTATACAATTTTTTGTAAACAGTTTAAAAGAAGAGCCTGACCACAAATGGCAAACTTATTGAAACTCAGTCATTAATTGAGTTACTAAAGGGATTTATAATTTTTGCTTCTTTTTTTTTTCAATTTGTAATCAGAGAATTTATTTTCCTCTTTTTTTAATATTCTTAAAATCTATTTATTCAGCAGGTAAAATATACTAAGCTTCTTTGAATTTTAATATTATATCATTTTTGAAATTATGATATTGTTATCACCTGTGCACACACAAACAAAAAAAAAAACATAAGCTTATAAGTACCCATTTGCTTAAGAGCTTACTCAACGACTTTTAACAAAAACAAACAAAAATGAAAGGAATTTTTATTCAAAATCTATTGAAACATTGTTTAAGTTGATTACAAATTTTGATTACAATTTTGTTTTAATGAATAAATCACTGAAATAATAATGCAAATAAATTAAATAATTGTTCAATGAATCAGACGCAAAAAATGATTGAATTAGTGGTCTTAAACGCAATGTTTCACTTTAAAAAGGTCTGAAATTTTTTTTTGCGTTTTTTGTGTTACTGTAAACAGTGAAATATCTTTTTTTTTAATCATTGAAACGATTTTATTTTATTTGTTGAAGAAGTGGAAAAAAAAAACAGCTGCTATAAAACTTCTTAACCAGACTTTATTTAGAGACTTAATTTTTTTCTGTTTGCTAAGAAATTAAAGAACAAGCAATCAGAGTTTACAACTTTTTGCCTTCACAGTTAGTGATTTCAGTTAAAATATGATATTCTCTTCTTGTACAACAATTGTTAAACATAACAAAATTGCTTAAAGCTTATTATGGTTAATTGCCAAATAGAACTTAATAAAATAATTCTAGGCTGGTTTCAGGGCGCCAAATTTAGGTCGAAACAATTTTAATAATTATTATTTAAGTCGAAAAATTATCGGAGAGGATCTTAATCATTAAAAGGAATATTTCAATTTTTTAACAAAAAATGTGAAAGAGATTTTACTAAAGCTTTAAAATTGTTAAAATTTAATTTATTCCAAAAATTTATTTTAAATTTTACTTAATTTTTTTTTTGTCTAAAAAATTTAAATATTCCTATTTTGTAAAAATAAGTTAATCAATTTTAAGAGCATAATTGAATCGTTTATTTTCAAAACATTATAAGGCCATTTGGGGTTGGGGTCAAAATTCTGCCGGGGTCAAAATTCTTTTGTCAAAATTCTGCTTTCAAAATTCTGCTTTACAAAATTCTGCTTTCAAAATTCTGATTTTCAAAATTCTGTTTTTCAAAATTCTGTTTTTCAAAATTCTGTTTTTCAAAATTCTGCTTTTCTTAATTCTGTTTTTCAAAATTCTGCAAAAAATTAAAAAAGGGTTTGGAAAATGTTAAAAAGCGAGCGCTGTAAAATCATCTTCTTAAAAAATGATCTGCTTATTTCATTACTTACCCTAGTAATTTGTCATTCTTTTTGGATGCATATTAATTTTTGTTTTATAAATGAATAAATTTGAAAATATTAAGAAAAGGTTTTTAATACTAAAAATTTCCGAAAATAATTCAAAATTTTTTAATTTATCAAATAAAGATGAATATTCAAAAATTTGAATAAGAAAAGGAATACTTTGTATCAAACAACATCGGTTCCAATAATTTATAGAATTTATTTAAAGAAAATCAGTCTATGTATTTTAAAAAATATTTGCGACACTTAAACAAAAAAATTTAGGAAAGTACCAATGTTGAATTACATTAATGAGGTGTATTTTTCTTTAGTCAACGCATATGCTATAAAAAAAAAACAGAATTGGCAGAATTTTTTTGGTTAAGTATAATAATGGCAGAATTTTGAAAAGCAGAATTTTAAAAAGCAGAATTTTGAAAAGCAGAATAGAAAAAAAACAGAATTTTGAAAAACAGAATTTTCGTCAAAAAAGCTGAATTTTGAAAAGCAGAATTTTGAAGCCAGAATTTTGACCCGATCCCGTTCATTTGACCAAAAAATGTTTCTGACAGCACATTTTTTGTATTTTACAATTTTGATCTTTAATTTAAATGCAAATATTAGCATTGTATATCAAAGTATCTATTAATTAAGATTTGAATTCATAAGAACATATAAGATCATCCTTTTTATGGGTTTAACGAAAAATTTTCAAAATGGACTTATCATGTTTTGAAAATAAATGATTCAAATATTGTAATTAGTCTTTCATTTTAAGAAGAGAAAAGAATGCTACCTAATAGCGCGTTTTTTTTTAAATTAAATGATGGCAAAGTAAAGAACGTAATAAAAAAGCCTAAAAAAGGATTGAAATCCTCTTCAAAAAAAGTATCAGGAAAACCGTTTGATGAATTGAAACTAAGACTTATATTAAATAATTGAATTTTTAATTTTAATTTTAATTTATAAAATCAAAACTTCCTACCTTTTTAACTGCGGGCCTTAGAACCTGCACTGTAACTTATTATCAAATTAAACTTTATAAGCTCCTATAAACAGATAAAAACAAATTATATTTTCTTAACATAATTTCTGAACCAAGATTCAACAGACGAAAAGGTATATTGAACTTGAAAAAAAAAGAATAAAATAATAAAAAAATATAATTATTCATTTTTAAGTAAGTAATTTTAATATTTGTTTGACATAAATGAATGTTAAAATGGGGACAGTAACGTTTTTGTAAGAACAGTTTCAAAATCTTAATCAAGGAGTGATTACTCCATCAAACCATTTATATGTAAATAGACAAAACTTTACTTAAAAAAAATTAATGTAAAAACAGATTTTTTCAACATATTATAATTTAAGAAATTTTGTATTTTTCAAAATGTGCTTCAAAAAGATGGGTAAGTTCAAAAAACGATTTTATGATAATAGTTCGCTGAAAATTTCGAGTTTTTTTTTAACAAATGAATTTGTTTCAAGAAAAAATCGCATGAATTATAAATTAGTTTCTGTCTCAACTGTGCCCAAAATAATAGTAATACAAATACATTTCTGGACAATGTGGTGGTTGTTGTTGGTTATTAAATTTGTCTCTTGATGAAATGTTTTCTATCATGTTGAAGTGTCCTTTGATAGTCTATCAATGATAACTAGTCCTATGATTAAGATGAAACATATCAAATACCTAAGGACATTTTGGTGTTCCCTGCCATTTATCTAAATAGTGCAACAAATGTTTTTGGAATTTGGAGTACTCATGTAGTTTAATAATGATGTAAAAAAGTGATAGTTTTGACACATGACCATAACATATTTTTCCAAAGTTTTTAACATTTTTTGTTCAATCAGTAAGTTCTTGAAACGGGGTCTGAAAAGATAATTTTTAGTTAAAGAATTAAAAAAAAAACTGCATTTTTACTGTACTTATTCTCGGAAATGTCAAATTTCTAAGCTGCCAAAGTTTTTTTTTTTTTCAGAAGTAAGCTGAAACTAATTATATCAACCAATTTATTAGTTTTAACTGTTTAAATTAGGTGTGATCAGGGGCGGACTGGGAGTCAAAGGGCCTTCCGGGACTTTTAGGAAAAGGGACACAAAAAACTTACATAATTATTTACTTACTCGAAATATTTAAAAATAAAAGTTGATATGCAGAAATTGTTTTTTTATATACAGTGGTCGAAAAATAATTAGAAACAAGCTCTTTTTTTTCAAAATGTATGTATGTTCTTAATATAAATAAAAAATATTAGAAATATTTTTGAACGTTTTATTAACGATCTCGTCTTTATTGCACCTTCTTTTTCTAAAATATAAGGGGTTGGTCTGTCAGGAATAATTGTTAAGGATGTTTTATCTATTTTTTCGGAACATGTGGCATTTTACGAGGACTGCAACCACATTAACCGACTTATAGAAATTAGTCGGTGATAGTCCTTTTTATTAATTGTACCTACTTTTAATTAATTGACCAAGTTTGGAAAATGTAAATGCTAAAAATCATTTATTTTTTCAAATAAAAGCATTTGTTTTTAAAAGTTTTCGTGAATTTATCCAGTGCTTTTGTTTGTCATGTTAAAGCTTCACAAGAAAAAGTTTTTTGAATAATGAACCCTTTAAAATTTCAAAACTTTTAATATTATGTTAAAAGTTAAATTAAAATTTAAGATTTCACAATTTCAAAATCTTTTAAAATAAAATGATAATGTTAAAAAACAACACTTCACGATTTTCACAAAAAAAAAAAATAATATTTTTAACAGTTACTAACAGTACCTTTTACTGAACCGGTAAATTAGGTACTTCGATAAATTAATTAAATTTTATATCATTTTTTAAATTGATATTAAAATTCTTATAAAATTAAATTAAAAATATTTTTGTAAGTTATCAGGTACATAAAAAGCTTTGATATTCTAAGCAACTTTATCTATGCATTCTATTAAGATTTTATAATGTTTTTTGTTCCGGGTTTTGCTCCCAGAAATATGGTCACCGTAATTATACCACAACTCGTGTTTGCTAAAAATTTGTTAAATATTTTGTATACACAGGGTGTATACAAACTTAAGGGCTCTCAGAATTTGGTAACTTGTTCATCTCAAATTCTTACGGTTTTCGATTTAATGCAGTTTTTGCGAAATTTCGAAAAGTCCCGACTTTGCAACTGTATTTTGCTTCCTCCGCTCATAATAGATTTTTGTTTTTTTACAATTCTTTCACTAAAACATTTCTTAATAATAAGAAATAATTAATAAATCAAAATATTTTTTGCTGCAAATCAATTAAGAGTTCAATATTTTTTAAAAACTCAATTTGTTACTTTTATTTCATATTTTGTCACCTAAATTTCTAATTAGGGGAGATTAGGTACTGTTGAAGCAAAGGACGGTTGAAACAATACAAGTAGCTCGAGAATCGTAAGTGATACAGTACGACTTATAGGGAATCGAATGTATTTGAAATTTCAATTGTTTGTCAAAAGGGCTTTTTTTTCGGAAAATGACAGGAACTATGTGATCGAAGAGCTACCTTACGGAAAGGATATAAAATATTGTTTCAGTGTATTTGTTTTTTCACAAATCGAAACTTTGTGAAAATCGAAAGCTTGGTCTTGTTCAAGCTTTTTGAACCGAATACTTTTTTAAAATGAAAGAGAGATATACAAACAAGCTACTAGGGGGAAGAAGAAAAAACATCGTGTTTACTTTTTTGTACTTTTTGACTTTGTGTTTTGATGTAGTTCAGGCTTAACACAAAAAATAAAGTACCTTGGCACCACTGTTTTTATCGAGAGAAAGTAAAATCTGGATAATTATCTGGATTTTTCAAAAATCTATACAGATTAAGTTTTTGTTGTTTTTTGTTTTTTGCCTCGAAAGATTCATATAGGGCCCCCAAACAGAATTCGGTAGGCCTCCAAAGATCCATAGGAGGCCTTCATTGACTTAAAGGCCATAAAGATAATTCCCATATGGGGCCCACAAACAGAATTCGGTAGGCCCCTAAAGATCCATAGGAGGCCTTCATTGACTTAAACGCCATAAACATGATTCTGTGGGCCTCGAAAGATCCATATGGGGCCCCCTGAAAATCCATAGGGGGCCCACAAACAGAATTCGGTAGGCCTCTAAAGATCCATAGGAGGCCTTCATTGACTTAAAGGCCACAAAGATAATTCTGTGGGCCTCGAAAGATCCATATGGGGTCCCCTGAAAATCCATAGGGGACCCACAAACAGAATTCGGTAGGCCTCTAAAGATCCATAGGAGGCCTTCATTGACTTAAACGCCATAAACATGATTCTGTGGGCCTCGAAAGATCCATATGGGGCCCCCTGAAAATCCATAGGGGGCCCACAAACAGAATTCGGTAGGCCTCTAAAGATCCATAGGAGGCCTTCATTGACTTAAAGGCCACAAAGATAATTCTGTGGGCCTCGAAAGATCCATATGGGGCCCCCTGAAAATCCATAGGGGACCCACAAACAGAATTCGGTAGGCCCCTAAAGATCCATAGGAGGCCTTCATTGACTTAAACGCCATAAACATGATTCTGTGGGCCTCGAAATATCCATATGGGGCCCTTTGAAAATCCATAGGGGGCCCACAAACAGAATTCGGTAGGCCCATTAAGATCCATAGGAGGCCTACGTTGACTTAAATGCCGCAAACATAATTCTGTGGGCCTCGAAACATACATAGGGGGCTCACAAACATAATTGTATAGGTCTCGAAAGATCCATAAGGGGCCCAATAGATTTAAACTGACTAAAAAGGCCAGAAACCGATTTGAAGCATGACGTGAGTGAATTTAAAAATTGAATTTCAAGTGCTTTTAAGAAATGTTTTCTTGCCCGAGGGCCTACCGGGAAAAATCCAGAATGCCCGGTGGGCCAGTCCGCCCCTGGGTGTGATTGGTATATTATCATTTTCTTGTAGAAAAAGTAAAAACTGTGAAGAATCACGTATCCACTAGAGACAGTCTCATTTTGTGACAATTATATTATTTCTATCTTTTTTTTAATTAAATTTTTTGATTTCAATTTGATAAACTGCTTCTATCTTTTTATGATTATCTTTTTTTTTTTTGTTTAAATTTGATTAGTCATACAAGATTTTTTTTCAATATCTACTAATTCAATTAATAGAATTCCAATGATATCTCTAATTTTGAAGTTGTTTCCTGAAGGTACAACGAGTTTATTCAATTGTGTCATCTAATCGACTGGCGCTGTATTTCTAAAAGGGCACTGGCGTCAATATAATTTGAAGTGCCGCATCGTAACAGATATGAAATAAAGTTAAATCACATAGTGTTATAGAATTTTATTTGCACATGCACAAACTTTTGTAAAGAAAATTCTTAGATTTGTGTCATAGGAAAAGTTCTTGAGATATGAAATTTTCTTTAGTTAGTTTAAATTTCTATTCATTAAAACACAAACGATGGAAATTCTTGTTATCAAAATCAATCTGAGCTTATGAAGATTCTTATTTTTTGAAAGTTTCAGGTTGTTCTTGATTATTCAGGATTGGCCCAAGGTTTTCCTTCAAAAAAAAACATTAAAAACTTTCTTTGACTAGTTTTTTCGAAATCGAAAGTTTGAGAGTTCATAAAATTTGGCTCAACTATAAGAAGAAGAACACAGAGCTACTTTCAAACATTCAATTTTGAAAAAATAGACAATTTTTTGAAATAAAAAGTGAAATTGTTCAAAAAAAAAGTGGAAAAACGCAAGTAACTTTCAAAAATTAAATTTTGAAATAACAAAAGGATTGGTCAAAAACTTATTTTTTCATACTTTTTTAAAACAAAAAAAGAACAATTTTGAAAAAAAGGAACAACAAATTAAGAACAAATAGGATTGGTTCTAGAAAACTAGGATTGACCGAAAATGAGTTTTGGCTCCAAAACCTCCATTTCTGGCTAATATTTTTTGACTAAAATGGAATATTAAAAACAAATGAGAAACAACTCAAAGCAGTTTTTAAAAAATTAAATTTTTGAAGAAACAGAATTCAATAATTTTTAAACTTAGACATAAAGTCAGCAAAGAAGATAACTTATTTAAATCGGAATTCAGTCAAAAACGTTTTTTTTTTTATTCAAAAACTTTCATTTTCGACTGTTTTTTGAAAGCAATGGCCAAAAACGTGTTTTTAGTTCTTAAACCTCCAGTTTTGAATAGTTTTTTTAAAAAGAAAAGTTGAATAAATAGGATCAGTTTTCAAGAATTCTATTTTTTTTTTAGAAACCTTGGATCGATGAAAAACTTGTTATGGCTTCAAAACTTCCATTTTTGACGTAAAAAAAATGGAATAATATAGACAAATGAAGAAAAATTCAAATTACTTTTAAGAAATTATTTTTTTTTAAATGGAATTTATTCGAAAACGTATTTTTAATTCAAAAAACTCCATTTTTGGCTACCTCCATTTTCGAAGCTTTCATAAATTCAGTTTTCTAAAACGGAGAATGGTCAAAAACGTGTTTTTGGGTTCTAAAACTTCCATTTTCTTTTATTTTTGAAAAACAAAAGTAGAATAAACAGGATCAGTTTTCAAAGAATTCTATTTTCTAGAAAACGAAGGTCGATCAAAAATATGCTTTGGCTCCGAAACCTCTATTTTTTTTAACCAAAAATGAAAAAATTTGGAAAAAACTTTGTTCTTGGAGTAACTTTCAAAAATACAATTTTAAAGGGGTTTTTAATTTTTTAAATATTAATTTAGTATTTATTGTCTCTTTCTTATAAATAATTCAATGATTTTTCTTTTGCATTTTCTTTCAGCTTTAACTTTGGGAAATGTTTTCTTCGGAAACTCCTGCTAGTCAAACAGAAGAGACTGCTTTATATATTATAGATCAAGGTTATAAAATACATAAAATGGAACCTGTTAAGAAGTCACGCGTTTATTTGGCTGCTATAGCCGGTAAGTTATTTAGTTCTTCTTAATAAAATCTAATATTAAAAATAATTTTTTATTTCTAGCCAATTTATCAAGTTTTGCAATTGGAACATGTTTAGGATGGACATCACCAATTATGCCAAAATTACAACATTTCACACCAGATAGTCCAATTGATGCTATTGATAAAGAACAAGAAGCATGGATATCGTCATTGATAGCGATTGGTGCTTTAGTTAGTAAGTTGAAAATTGGTTATTTTTTGGTTATATTGTTACTTTTCATAAAAATTCATGGTCTTAACTCATTTTTTACATTTCTTATCTCATATTTTATTCTTATTTTATCTTTTTTCAAAAGCTCCCTTCATTGCGGGTCCACTTGCTGATTTTATTGGTCGCAAATGGACAATGCTGTCAAGTACCCTTTTCTTTCTTGCATCGTATTTCCTTATGATTTACGCCACCGAAGTAGAACATATCTATCTCTCCCGTTTGATAATGGGTTTCGGAGTTGGTTTTGTAATGACTGTCCAGCCAATGTACGTAGGTGAAATTGCCACTGACGATACCCGAGGAGCTTTGGGATCCTTAATGCAACTTTTCATAGTTTGTAAGTAAAAAAGTAACTTTTTTACCAAAACCAGAACTAAACAAATATTTTTTCTTTTTTTTTAGCTGGAATCCTTTATGTCTACGCTATTGGACCATTTGTCAGCTACCTAACCTTACAATACAGCTGCATAGTAATTCCCGTAATCTTTGCTTTGATCTTCGTTTTCCTCCCGGAAAGTCCTTATTACTACGCCGGAAAAGGCAAAAAGGAAGATGCTATCAAATCTCTTCAATTCCTTCGTGGACGAAGTGCTGAAGGAGTTCAGGAAGAAATGACAGCAATTCAAGCTTCAGTCGATGAATCAGCAGCCAATAAGGGGACCGTTACAGATGTTATCAAAAACAAGGGAAATCGTAAGGCTTTGCTGATTTGTGCTGGTCTCATTGCCTTCCAACAGTGTTCCGGTATCAACGTTGTACTCTTCAACAGTCAGACTATCTTCATAAACGCCAATACCGGAATTGATCCAGCGATAGCAACCATCATCATTGGATGTGTTCAAGTGGGATCGAGTGCATTAACTCCCTTCATTGCTGATCGAATGGGTCGTAAGGTGATTCTATCAATCTCAGCTGCTTTAATGAGCATTTCATTGGCTGCTTTGGGAGGATTTTTCTATGCCCAATCAAATGGTGAAGCAGCTGATCTTCTTTGGCTACCAGTACCAGCTTTGATTGTTTTCAACATTGTCTATTGCATTGGTTTCGGCCCGTTGCCATGGGCAGTTTTGGGTGAAATGTTCCCTGGAAATGTCAAATCAATTGCTTCGTCGATTGTTGCATCAACTTGTTGGATATTTGGATTTGTGATTACAAGATATTATCCAGCTTTAGATGCTTTGGGAGCATTCTATGCCTTCTGGTTGTTTGGTATATTCTGTGCTCTAGGATTCTTCTTTGTTATCCTGGTTGTAATGGAGACTAAGGGATTGAGTTTACAACAAATTCAAGATAAATTAAATTGTAAAAAGGAAGATAAACCTTAAGAAAAGATGCCAAAGAATTAGTAGTTAATTTAAGAAACGAATAAAAAAGAATATACATTTTTATATAAATGTACAAGTTATGTAATAAGTTAAGAATGAATCTTCATAGATCAATTAGGAACTTAATATTGTGTTTGTTATTTGTTGTTCGTAATAATTTGTCAATAGTATTGTTAACTTTTAAGCTTAGATACCTCCACACACTATTAATATAATTTGAAAATGTTATTAATGTTTAAATATTTTAAATATACAAGAGTATACGTAATTAATATTATTTTTGTCGAGAATTTATTTTTTTCAGTTAGTTTTAAGGTCACTTTGTCCGAGTTCTGTGAAAGAAAGAGTTTTGAGGTAAGTAGATGGACGTACAAGATGAAATGCACTAAGGGAATTCATTTGGCACATAAACATACCGTTACGTAGGTCTCATTTTAATGTAAAACATTTACAAAAAAGTGAGAGCCTTTAAACAAGTTATCGACGGTTAAACTGCAAAACCTCGTAAGTCGTTTTTGCCTGTTTGTTTAGAAATCGAAAAAAACTCTTAAAACTCGCACAGTGTGCCCGATGGTAGGAAAAGTTGGCAAAAATTATTTTTGTTCGTTTTTAAGTTTGTTATGGGTAAAAATACTAAAATAAAGTACAAAACTAAGACAACTCTTGTGATTCTATGAAAAATTATTAAAAACGCACATAACTAAGAAGGTATCTGTTACCTTTAGCTTTGAAGTTGTTTGAGAAGGAAAATTGTTTTTTAATTTTTCAATACTTTGAATTTACTGTTTTTATTATTTAAATAAGGTTTTTCTTACAAAATATAGTTTTATCGCTCAAAGATTTTTGACCTGACTCATTAATTGGGTTAACAAAATCTTCTTAATCAAAAAATACCCTGGTCAACAAAATTCAACTTTTTTTTTGTCCAAAGAACCAAAATATACTTTTCTGAAGGATTTAGAAATACTGAACTCCAATACACATTCAGAAATATTCTTTTAGCTTTCGTTTTTTTTTTTTTTTTTAATATTAGCGTTATAAAATGCAAAAACAAAACACTTATTTTGAATGGTTTTGAGGTTATGCTAATTGTGGTTTATTATTTCAGCATAGTTTGACGCTGTGATCTGTTTTCCTTCTTCAAAAAACTGTTTAAATCTTTCCGATCTTATTTTACGCAAAAGATATCTCAAGATGAGTTTCCATTTTGTTGATCAAGACAATTTTCTTAAATTTTTAGCCAGCATGCTAACCGTACACACTCTCAGTTGTGGCTAATAGAATAATTCTGACTATGGGTACGAGTTCAGAATCTCTTACACCTTCAGAAAAGTATAATTAGGTCCTTGTGTCAAAAATCTAGAAGACCGGTATTTTCAGCACTGCCGGAATCTGAGAAATATATACAAAAAAATGGTTATTTATATATAACTTCACATAGTGTTTACTCAAAAAGGGGCAAACATGGGCATCATTTTTTTAATTGACACGAAAGATGACACTCTCATCAATAAAGGGACACCAAAAACAAAGCGCCACTTCACATCGTTATGAACTTTTTCTCAAGGAATTTGTATGATGCACACAAAACACGAATGATCTTAAAGACACCGAATTCGAAAAATTATTTCAAACAAACTACACACTTATAATTCAAAAGAGAAATGAGAATCTATTTGAAATTTATATCTTTTGTTTTAACGAAATAGCCTTAAAACTTGAAACACCCATGGGAGCTAAAAAAAAGTTAAATAACGAATAATTTCGTCAATGGTGACATTTTAAAGTGTAGTTACTCTCCCTGTTAGGCTAAAATCGTGGAATAAAAACCGGTTTTGAGTAGCCTATTAATCCCTCTATTAAAGTAAATTTGTATTTGGCAATTTCGGTACAAATTAAAAATATCTATTTTTGCAGCTTTTGATACCATTGGCCACACTGTGCGTCGTTATATTAGATGGATAGAGATGTACTAAAATGGTTAATTACACTCACAAATCAATAACGGTAGGTACCAACTTTAACCTAGAGAGTAACCAAATGAAAATAAAATAGCTGAAAAAAAAGTGCTAGCTATGGGTGTTTTCATAAACGTCTGCCTAACTTAGGCCTGCGTTAGTCGTGTTCATAAAGTCAGATCTGCGATCGGACTAACTTAGCCCAACTGCAGTACTGCTGTTCATAAACGTCATTAATGTCGTCAACGTCGGGCAGATTGCGCAGCCAAAATTTTATGACTGCAGATCTCGCGAAGAAGTTTATTTGGCTTTTGATTCGATGTTTTTATTGTTAATATTTATGTAAATATTGTAAAAAAAAAATGAAAATCAAACGTATTAATTAGGGTGGTGCAAAAAGTGTTTCTTTTTTCATTTTTCGAAAAATTTAGATTTTAATGATGCAGAAAATTTCTAAATTGTGTTTTTTTATACAACGAGTTTAAATTGATTTTTTTCGTATTAGGGTCGCTCTAAAAAATGTTAACTTTTACAGTTTCCTGTGGAATTCGAAAAAAATTAAACGTGGATATTATTTTGAACAAATTATCGAAGAAAAAAATATACATTAGGGTGGCTCAATTTTCAATCAAACGCAAACAAAATCAAATGCAAACAAAATTTTTTTTTCAAAACCCTAATTAAAAATATTTTTTTCCATTCAATAATTTCAGCTATTAAAAGTAGAAGAAAATATGTATATTTTTTGTGGCACCCTAATATAACACGGTTAACAAATTTTCCGTGCTATTAAAAACATGTTTTCTGGAACTCAAAAAGGAAACATTATTTTGCTTATCAAACAAAACTCATTCTGTGGTCATTTTTATATTTTTTTTTTTTTCTGACGTTTATGAACACTCAGTGACTGCTGAAAATTGTTCTAACGCAGGCCTGCAAACATTCTGCAGAATTGGTGTGTTCATTAATGCAGCAAAGCAGAAAGACGATTGTACTAACGCAGATTTCCGACGTTTATGAAAACACCCTTTATTTTCTTCCATGAAAATATTTTAATTTCGTCAATTTTCGACCGATTTCGGTTTGCGATTAGGTTAAAAAATTTTGTTTTGAAAATGGTTCTTTTTTTCATAAAATAAGATTGAAGTTTGATTACCTAAGGCAAATTACCATGCAAACCGATAAATGTTTAAGCACTGACCCGCTTACGTGAAGCAGTTGCCTTAGATTGATGTTTTTGATATTAAAGGACAACAAGGAGCTTATTTTTTTACTAAATTAAAAAATAAATTTTTGTTACATAAGTAATCTGAATTAAAATGGATGTAGCCGCAATAGCGCCGCAACTTAGTTAAAAAATGGGGCCTTTCATGATTTTTTGCGTTGAAAATTTGTGCATGGCCATTTTTTGACGAAAAGTGAAGAAATTTGGTATCATGGAGTATATACACAGCGAAAAATATTACCACCCAAAAACTAACAGCTTGCCTAATTGAGATGTTTTATGAAGAAACCTTATTAAAATCAACGATTAAAATGGGCTTTCCAAAGAGATTTCTTATTAATTTTATAAAGAAAATATTATTAAAATTTGAATAAAAAGTTAATTTATTTTTTAACTTGGCACTAGAACACTAGTAGGAATTTAGCTAAATTGGTATGGAAAAGTTGATCTCGAATTTTGTCATAATTGTTCATATTGAATAAAAAAAATCAAAACTTTGGAAAATAAATTAAGTGCCAATTAAGTAAAACATACTTTTAGATCTATTAAGGTATTTCTTTTTTTTTTTTAATAAGAAATAATTTTGACAACTTTCCTTAATATTGTGATAAAAAAAAATATTTACTTTTCTTGCTATGATTTAAGTAAAGATTTTAAAACATAAAAATAATAAAATAAAATTATTAATAAAACTGAATATTTATTTTTTGTTGGAGAAAATCTTCAATTTTCTGCTGAGTTCGAAAGACTATGGAAGACGTTTTCGAGAATGTGTAAATTTCTCGCAAGAAAGGGCTAACGATTACGCCACGGGGTACTTCTACTACATGTTTGCCAACATTTTCCACATAAAAAACCCTATATGATTTTTTTTTACATGTTTTGCTAATGACTGGTCAGCAAAAAATAAAACAAAATAGTCGAGGGCAAGAACTATGTTATGTGGTTTGTTATTGATGTGTGCTGAATTTAAAACTGTTTACAGATTTATTCTATCACTATTTTCAAAGTCTCAGAAACTAGTTTTCAATGAAGTTCTTTTGCATGTTTAATACAAAATATATATTTTTGCGTCATATGTTTTTTTTTTCAATCCAAGTCAGAAGTCAAAAATTGATACATATTTTCAAAAAAAAAAAAAAACACTAGAACACCTTGTTTTTGACCTATTTATATTCAAGTAATATGATGTGCAAGTGTAGTTTTTACTTTGAATTCGGAATCATTAAACGAAAATCTTTTAAAAAAATATGGGTTCTTTACAGGGGCGTACACACCATTGGGGCAAGTGGGGCGGTGCCCCGGGGCCCCCAACACGCCAGGGCCCCGTAAGGAGACAATGTAGAGAAGGCAACTGGTTATAAAAGTATCGAAGCAAGAAGATAAGATACTTGACATGAATCACTTCGGACACAAGAGAGACACATTATATTTTTCAGTGAATTGGTAGCCAGTCACATAATATTTCATCTAAAAAAAAAGTATTACCTTAGGGGTCCCAAAAAAAAATTGCTTTTTTGAAAGAAAAATTACATATTATCTTGGGGCCCCAAAAAATATTACTTACATAATTTTAGCGCCCAACAAATGATAGGTACATCAGGGGCCCCAAAAAAAATAAGTGGGCGTATACGTCCTTTTTTATTTGTTCTTATTTTGTATATCAAAGGGGCCCCAAAAATGTAGTCTTGCCCCGGGGCCCCGACAACTCAACGTACGCCCCTGGTTGTTTATGCTCCAATTTTGTGTTAGAGCAATGAAATCAAAAGTGGTACAAAAAATCAATTAATAAAAAAATTGTTACAATCATCAAACTTGTCACTTGACTCGAATAGACCAATTTCATAAAATAATTTTTAATGAAAGGGTTTGTTTATTAAAGGCAATTAATAAAAATAAAAAAAATAAGGACGAAAAAAAAACAATTTTATTCGATAAAACTTTAATGTATTTTTTGTTGCCATTACAATAATAACATTATATGTATGTATATGTATATTCTATATGTTGCCATTTTATTTGTAAAGGCAACAAAAAATAAAATGAGTTCGGTGAAAGATTTTTTTTTATTGTGTGAAAAAAACAAAAAACCTCCGAATAAAATTTCTGATCGAAATTTCTACATTTCCTTTGTTCGTAAAAAAACATCTTTTCATGCAAAATAAATTTATGACCATTATTAGGTATTAGATTTCAGTTTCATAAATAAAAGTTTGGCAAAAATTAATTATGTTTTCTTCACCAAAAAAAAAAACACTCTTACACCCAAAGGTTACTTTTATTTTTGGTTCCGATGAAAAATTGAACGCTAACGCTTAAAATCATTCTAAAGTTTAGAACAGCAAAACCTAGTAAAAGTATTTCCTTAAAGTTAAATTTGAAACCACATGACTGCTCGATAAATTATTTCCGTTTACCTATATCACAATTTTTTCCTTGAAATCCAAAGAAACTGTACTCAATCCAGTACACCCCTCCCTATTGGACAAAAAACAAACTCTAAATGTTATATCTTTTTTTGACATGTTTCTTTATTTGAGATATAATATTGACAATGCTCTTGTACAAACGTAACCTAACATATCTCTCTCCTTCTCTCTCGATCGATAGCAAAAAAAACAACTAATATTTGCACGTTTTTGAAGCATGTGTCAAACTATCGAAATCAATGTTGCCTCATTTGTTTTATAAGGCTTCCAAAGTGGACGAAACACGAAACCATCATGTAACTAGTTTTATCTATTGATATCTATTGCACATATTTTTTGCTCAGCTCTCAAAGTGAAGTACTTAATTTAGATAAGCTATAGGTCTTGAAGAATTCTTCATTTCTCAAAACTATGTTTTTTTTTTTTTGGTTCTTCAAAAAAAAGCCATCGGAAATCTTATAAATGGTTTCGATGCATTTTATTCGACTATATTGTTTCGAGACAATTCGGTCAGTGATAGTCGTGAAATCAATAGGCCTGCGAGACCGTTAACGCACGGCCATAAAAACTATTAATTAGACAATTATTGTGTAAGTCCTTTCATATCCTCGTGGTGATTAAAAAAAAAAATTCTTCCTCCTTGCTTATAAAATGAACTTTGACAAGAATTTTACTGGTGACAGATATTCTTATATTGTTGTGAATTATTTGATATTTAAATGACACATTAACCTCTTAATCTAAGAGAGTCTTAAAAGCTCTATACAATTGGTCAATTATTGTGCTCAAGTGATTTTCAAAAGCCGCACACAATTTAATTGAGTGAATAATAAAAAAAATTCTCTGGATTTACATAGACTCACTTTGATGTTCACGGAATATCTTCAAAAGATACTTTAATGCGTTTTAAGTGACAATTGAATACTAGCGAATGCATGAGAAAGCTTGTTAAGTTGTTTTTTGGTGGAAGTTGTTAAGTCATCATTTATCATAGATTGACTTCATGATCAAAAAAATTAATAAATACAAAATAAATTTACTTTAAAAGTTCAAATAAGAACGTTGACATGCAAATCATTCTGTGACTTCATGAGCAAAAAATCTATCGATGTTAACATAGAAGACTTCCGTAATAGTGAAGTTGTGGTTTTATCAAGAATATGTTAAAAAATTAGTGACTCAGAAAATAAATAGTTTGTTAAAATTACATTGACAAAACTACTACTGCATTAGTTCAAGTGACTATAAGCTTGTATGTTTCAAGATCAGAAAACTTCTAAACAACTTAATGTTTACACTGTTACACAGCATTGATAAGTAGACTACTTCTAAAGTATGCACTTATTGGTACTTGTTCTAGTTAAGTTTAGTAGAACGTGATCTCGTTTTGTCCCAAGTGCTATTAAGTCCAAACATTCAGTATGTACATGTTTCAATCTTAGTTTTCTGTGTTGTGAAATAGTATTGGCTTTAATATAAACAGTTTAGGAACCCTAGATGATAGGATTTATTAAAGAGGATGAAGTTTATATTTTGAAGTTCACAGAAAAATGTACCTGTACCATAATAATGCCTCAGCTTAAATATTTAGTAACTTTTACCAGCGTCCTTTTATAGAGCCTTTTAACTCACTGAAATAATCTTATTTTCGAATAAAATACTTTTAAAGATACTTGTGAGATATTAACGAAGCTTTCAATTATTCACGAAGTTTTTAAGAGTATTTCTGTCATGATAGCCTTTTAAAAACTTCCATTTCTGCTAAAGGAGCTTTCCATTGTAACGTTTATAAAATTTTTGCATGTTTTTTGGTGTTTGAAATAGATTTTAAGTGCCGTAACAGTTTTTAGATCGATTTTATATTATCCCTTCTATGTAATGAAGCGTCCACAAGTCGCAATTTAACAAATATAGCTACCATAAATTAGATAAATATGTTGCGTAACGTATGCGACATTAAGTTCACCTCGTTAAAGTGTTTATTTTTACTTAAAACTTGATGAAAAGTTTGGCTAGGTGAATATCGATTTAAGAGTTAAGTTCGAAAACAATTGTTAACTCTTGATAAAGAGTTTTCTGCCTGTAAAGAAGTTTTTCATTGCCATCTATTACTCTTTTTCCTAACTATAAAAAGTAACCATTTTTCATGGAATGCCCCCAAATAGTTCCTTGTAAACAGGAATTTTCGGGAATATTTTTGAATTTTTATGAATGCTAAAAAGTATATTCAGCTTAGTCACTTTTACGAGGCGCAAAACTACCCTCGCTACTTTTTTTTAAGATGAAGAAGGTTAGCGTTTAAAAACGTTGTTACTGTATAAATTCTAAAATCCTTCAAAAATTATTCTTGTAAAGTTAGAATTTACAAAGTGACATCGGTTTCGTCCTTGTTAGATCGCTTGTTCGAATTTCAGCTCCGGTAGAAGTTTTAAATGATTTAAATTAAATGAGTCTGCTGATGGGGTCGGCCCTCGTGAAGTAGCTAGCAATACCTGAACCAAAATTGTCTTAGAAGCACTCATTGTGCCGTTACATGCTTTACAGGATATAATTCAAGTTTAGGATTCGGAAAAAGATCGAACTCAAGATTACGATGGTGAGGAATGCGAAAAGAGTGGGTCTTGAAATTTTGTCTGTTTGCCTGTGTACTTCTCTGTCTCTATCTCGAGCTGCAGCCCAAACAACTAAAGCAATTTACTTCAAACCTCTTATTTAAGAATTTTTCACCGGGAGTTGAAAAGGAATTAATGGTACTTTTCATATGAGTAAAATACAAGAGGTTGTTTCTCCAAACGGTTATTAAAAAAATGTGTACTGTGGCAAATAGAGTCTTTAAAATATTTCAAATATTTCAAACAAAATATTTCTTGAATCGATTGCAGCTGTAGATACGTTCGATATGGACATTTTTTTTATGTCTAAGTTTCTCGTAAGCAACGCAACCGTTTTCAGCGAAAAAATTGTACAGAACGTTTAAATAACCTTAATTTTTAAAGAATAAAAGAAATGATAGAATTTAGATTAAATAATCATTTTTAGCAAAAAAACAAAACCGCCTTCCATGGATCAAAACTGGGTTTTATGGTTTTTAAAATAGTTCCTATGGCTAAAATTGAACGAAATTGAAATGGGACCACACTGCAGGCACCAGCTTTCCAACACAAAAAGAATTATTAAAATTGGTTCATTCCGTCCAAAGTTATGAGGTAACAAACATAAAAAAAAAAAATACAGACGAATTGAATACCTCCTCCTTTTTGGAAGTCGGTAAAAAAAAATTTTATAAGAAAAAACAAATTTTTGTAAACGGCATGGCAAACCGATTTTTTTTTTAATTTTCATGTAAATGTTAAACATGATTTATTTTAAAAACCGTTCTAACAATTGTCAATTTTGTTTGATACTTCGTGAGATGTTTTTGGAGTTTTAAAAACATTTTTTTGTATTATTTTTTAAGGTTTTAAAATTAAACTAAAAATATTATTTAATCAATTTGTAAAAGCTTTAATAGTCTCGTCGTGCATTTAATTTTTGTGGAATTGTACGTTGTTCCCTCTTTTTACTTGCGATATAGGTACCTACTATATATCAAGTTATGCATTCGTACAAAAAAAAAAGTTGAGATAACATTTTTCCATGACATTACGATGGTAGACAATGCCAAAAAAGTGGGTCCCGGAAGTCCGTCTGTCTGTCTGTCTGTCTGTCTGTCTGTCAGTCTGTCTGTCAGTCTGTCTGTATAAGGAGCTACAGCCTAAACGGATGGACCGATTAATGTCAAACTTGGTATATAGCGTTATTTGGGGACTCTCCAGAGGGGTTTTCGGAATTAATTTTTTTGGAACAAAAATAACGGTACTTGTCATATACCGATTTTAGTAAAATTAAAATATCTCTAAAACGGCTCCAACGATTTTGTTAAAAAAATTCAAATGTTAGTTTTAAGCTAAAGTCTATCTTTCAATGAAAAAATTTTTTTTTGAAAATCATTATTAACGGTACCTACCTGCCATATAACCGTTTTTTTTTCAAATCCGATTATCTCCGAAACTGCTTATTTGATTTCAACGAAACTCTTTGTGAAGAAGCAATTATATAATTTAAATATAAGCCAAAAATAAAATTTTCAAAAAAATGATTTTTGGATTTTTAAAAAAAATTTTAAATTTTTTTTTGAAAAATCAAATTTTGGAAAACGGGACAATGAATTTTTTTAAAATTTAGTTTTTAGATGTTGATTAGTGATTTCTACAAAATGGCATACCAATTTTATTTTAAAACTTTTTTTCCAAAAAATTATTTATAAAAAATTAGTTTAAAAAAAAACGGCTCTAACGATTTTGAAAATTTTTTTTCTAAAAATGCATGTTAATATATCAATCAAAACTGCATACTTGTTTTGGAGGGCAATTTAGTTTCAGATTTTATTTTATTTTTTTTAACGAATTTTATTTTTTTTTTCCAAATTTCTATATAAAAAGTCTTTAAAATTTAAGCAACTTTAACTCTAAGAGCAAGTTCGTGCGACCCAGTCGTGCATTTTATTTTTTAAATACCTAGATAGATAAAATAATATAGTATTGTGAGGTAGAGATTAGGGAGTACGAAACACTTAGATCTTTTATAAAATCAAAAAAAAAAAACTCTTGAAATGGACATGATCTTACTAAATGTAGATAACTAGAATAATTGTTGTTCAATGCAATTAGCTGTATAAATGCAAATTAAATTATGTACATCCAAACAAGATACAAAATAAAAGGCTTCTTATCAAAAACACAAAACAAAATATGAGGGAATTCAAGACCAAACTTAGTCAACATTCGAATGCCCTTGCGCCTTAGGCAAACTTAGGATAGTTATTACTATTTCTTTTTTTCACAATCTATAGTCAGCTTTTTTTAACATGAGATTAACATCTAACTTGACACTTTATTTTTATCTTTTAAAGATATTGTAAAATCTCTTTAAGGACCATTCAAAAGATAGAAAATCATCAGTTCTACATCGTTTCTATGTACTCAGCACTCTAGGGTTTGTGGCAATATTCTCTAGAGTCTGTAGTCTGTATATAGTCTCTATAACAATCACTCAACTTTGCCCTTAGTGCGTAATCCGACTCTGGGCAGAGTTGATGATAATGGTTTCACTCTAAGATACAGATACCAGTGCATTGTTGATGGATATTTTATCACATAGACGCCCTATTTTTGTTGTTTTTTGTTTTGATTCTTTTTATGAATTCAATTCAGTTTCTGGAATCTTCTTTTAAGTTAAACTTCCCTTCGCATTTTGAATATTTTTTTAAAATTTATTATGATATTTTTTTCTTATAGTCCTTTTTCAACTGGTCATATGACTGACACTAAATGAGTTCAACAGAACAACAAATAAAATATAGTGAAGTGAGTCCTTTTGAAATTGATAACGGACGAAGAAGTAGAATGGAACCTGTGAAAAAGTCACGTATTTATTTTGTTGCCGTTTGTGGTAAGTTTTTTTTTTTTTAATTTTTATTTAAAAATTAAAAAGCCTAAAAAAATATTAAATTTATTTTTAGCGAACTTATCTAGTTTTGCAATTGGAACATGTCTCGGTTGGACATCACCAATTATGCCAAAATTGGAACAGGCCACATCAGACAGTCCATTAACGGAAAAAATTGATCAAGAAGAAAATGCTTGGATCTCATCTTTGATTGCTATTGGTGCTTTAATTGGTAAGTATTAAAAAATAAGTTAAAAGATATAACAAAATTATATGAAACTCTCGTTGGGCGCCAACTAAAGTCAATACTAAAATCTTTTCTGTGGAAGCTGTTAGGAATATATTGGTGTCGAAATCAATTATTGCGAAGATATTTAAAATTCTCCTGGGAAAAAGAAAAAAACTTAAATTTTTTTTCACAATAGACTCCCATCGGGCGCCAATTTTAATGAGATATTAAATCAAGTTTGCTTAAACAACTGCTTTTACTTTCTCTTTAAAATGATTTCTAAACTATATAATGTACAAAAAGTCTTCTAACACTCAAACTAAGCCAAACGTTGATTTTTGATTGCGTAAAAATTCGCGTTGGGCGCCACTCACATAAAATTGAAGCCAACGCAAATACCTTTACCTAGAAACTGTTACCATTAAGATAAAATAATACTATTGAAAATATCCGCAAGCTTAATTTTATAAGTACCTAATATAAATTAAAATAAATAACTTCTAATATAAAAGAGACTCGCATTGGGCGCCAACATCACATATAATTTTTAAAATCGTCATAGGTACTTTTTTTCAGAGAGAATATCAATGGCGCATTTTAAAGGAAAAATATGCCACCATTCTAAGCTTGCAATTTTAAGATTTTTAAGGCAGCTGGAACTCGCATTGGGCGCCATTTTAAGGAATAAATTTAAGTTAGATAACCATTATGTATAGATTTGTTTGTTTTCGCCAAAAATAATTCCTTTTAGTTCTGACTCTTGATTATTTACGTTTTAAAATTGTTGTACTCGGATGCACATTGGGCGCCACTCGAAAAATAAGCAATAATATTCTGATTTTGTTTTAAAAAAGCTCTCCGCTTTTAAAACCAAACAATTTTTTTTTATTTTGTTATATTTGTTTAAAATGATTTGATACAATTGATTTTAATTTCAAAAAGTGACTCGCTATGGGTGCCGAAATATCTTTCCATTTCAAAAGTCAGTGCATTTTTTTCTGCAAGATCTCCATTTTGTAATATTGTACAAACAAAAGTCAACATCATGATGAATTAACTTAAAGTTTAATAGTTGCTAGCATTTTTGCAGTCAGGACTCACATTGTGCGCCATTTTAAAATATATATTCAAATTATAGAAGCATCAAAGATATGATTTTTTATTCATTCTCGCTAAGAGAATCTCATTTCAATTCCGAATCTTCACATTTTGAAAGTTTTTTTTTTTGTCAGGATCCGTATTCTTTAATATAAATTCCAAAATGTTTACATAATGGTCTTGCCGCTTTAAGAAATTTGTGAATATTATGAATATTACAGAAAAAACTCACGTTGGGCGCCACTCCCAATATATTATTCTTAATTTAAGCATTTTATTCATACCTTTTTCCTTTACATAGCTCCATTTGTTGCTGGACCTTTGGCTGATATGATTGGGCGAAAATGGACAATGATATCCAGTTCGGTTTTCTTTGTACTTGCTTATGTCCTTATGATGATTGGAGGAAGTGTTGGAATGATTTTTGCTGCTCGATTGATTCAGGTTTGTATTCCAAAGTCTGCCTTCTTATAGAAACCTTACTTACGTCAATTTTGTTTTCAGGGCTTCGGAGTCGGGTTCATCATGACGGTACAACCAATGTATGTTGGTGAAATTGCAACAGATGATTCCCGTGGTGCGTTAGGATCTTTCATGCAGCTGTTTATTGTCGGTAAGTTTGAGAACCATCTTCTTATTCACAAAAAGAAATTGACTTGAACTTTTCATTCTTTTTTAAAGGTGGAATCCTTTATGTCTATGCTATTGGTCCATATGTCAGTTACATGGCATTGCAGTGGTGTTGTATTGTGATTCCAGTTATTTTCTCCGTTATTTTCTTCTTCCTGCCAGAGAGTCCATATTACTTTGCTGGCAAAGGTCAAAAGAGCAATGCCATCAAGGCTTTGCAATTTCTTCGTGGACAAAGTGCCGAAGGAGTTCAGGATGAAATGAATCTCATCCAAACTACTGTTGATGAATCTATTGCCAATAAGGGTTCAGTTGCTGATATTATCAAGAACAAGGGCAACCGAAAGGCTTTGCTTATTTGTGCTGGTCTCATTTCATTCCAACAATTGTCCGGTATCAACGTTGTACTCTTCAACAGTCAGACAATCTTCATCAAAGCCAACACCGGTTTGGATCCTGCTATTGCAACCATTATTGTTGGATGTGTCCAAGTTGGGTCAAGTGGTATCACTCCAATTATTGCTGATCGATTGGGTCGTAAAATTATTCTGTTGGTTTCGGCGGGTGTCATGTGTATTGCACTGGTCGCATTGGGCGTTTTCTTCTATGTACAAATCAATGGAGATCCAGCTCCAATTTTATGGCTTCCAGTTCCAGCTTTGATTTTGTTCAACATTGTTTATTGTGTTGGATTTGGTCCATTGCCATGGGCTGTATTGGGTGAAATGTTCCCAACAAATGTTAAATCAATTGCTTCGTCACTTGTTGCATCAACTTGTTGGATATTTGGATTCCTTATTACTCGGTTTTATCCAGCTCTCGATGCTTTAGGACCGTATTATGCTTTTTGGCTGTTTGGTATTTTCTGTGGAATAGCATTCTTCTTTGTGTTGTTTGTTGTAATGGAAACTAAGGGTATGAGTTTGCAACAAATTCAAGACAAACTCAATGGAAAATAATAAGTTTATTATTGTTAAGCTAAATTTGTATTGAAGTTTATAGTATAAGTTTTGAGACCTATTGTATGCTAAAATTTGGCTATATTTTTGTTCATAAATTTAGTTTTGTTCAAAAAAATGTTTTAAAAAATTATAGATTTTAAGTTGGATAAAGTTGTTTGTGACTGTTTTCAATAATTGAATTGTGGTCAATAATAAAAAAAATGTGATCGAAAAATACAGTTTGTTTTTGTATGTACAATAAACCATTTGTGATCGACCGCTCTGAAATCATCTGCCAGTGAGAACATTGTTAGTTTGTGTTAGTTTGTTAGTTTGTTAGCTTGTTAGTTTGTTAGTTTTTTAGTTTGTTAGTTTGTTAGTTTGTTAGTTTGTTAGTTTGTAAGTTTGTTAGCTTGTTAGTTTGTTAGTTTTTTAGTTTGTTAGTTTGTTAGTTTGTAAGTTTGTAAGTTTGTTAGTTTGTTAGTTTGTTAGTTTGTTAGTTTGTTAGTTTGTTAGTTTGTTAGTTTGTTAGTTTGTTAGTTTGTTAGTTTGTTAGTTTGTTAGTTTGTTAGTTTGTTAGTTTGTTAGTTTGTTAGTTTGTTAGTTTGTTAGTTTGTTAGTTTGTTAGTTTGTTAGTTTGTTAGTTTGTTAGTTTGTTAGTTTGTTAGTTTGTTAGTTTGTTAGTTTGTTAGTTTGTTATTTTTTTTGTTTGTTAGTTTGTTAGTTTTTTAGTTTGTTAAATTGGTCGTTTT
Organism: Episyrphus balteatus; assembly: GCF_945859705.1. Taxonomy (NCBI): domain Eukaryota; kingdom Metazoa; phylum Arthropoda; class Insecta; order Diptera; family Syrphidae; genus Episyrphus; species Episyrphus balteatus. Next base: position 46,692,565 of record NC_079136.1, read on the forward strand.
TTAGTTTGTAAGTTTTTCAATTGGTGAGTTAGAAGTCAGATTTGCCGCCAAATTTGTTATTATAGCTACAATATATTGAATACCAACTCTTAACTCTTTTTTCTTAAATTAACGAAGTGAAATGACTACTTGAAGACTTCAAAATTGCTATCAGAAAAAAACATAAATTTCTGATAGTAAAAAGTAAGCCTCAAGTAGGCATATAATCAAAAATATCAGTCTTCAAGGCCTTTTTGAATTTGAAACATCAGATATGATGGAGTGTGAATGGCAGATAAAATTGCGCGAAATAAAAAAATAAACAAATTCAAAACTAAAAACATTGAAAAATATCTTATCAGGAACGCCATGAGTATCAGGTACAATTGATTTTATAGAAAAAAAAAAAAAACATTTTCATGTTGCAAACTCATCGCTGTTTCTGCACATTAACAAAAAAATAAAAACAATTATGGTTTTTTGGCGATGAATAATCTTTAAGGTCTATGAATGACGTCACAATACACCTTCACGTTTTTCAAGCATGTTGTATAGTACCTTTTTAATATCGAATTCGAATAATAAATAGTCCGATATCAATAACCCCAACGTACAAACGTACATATATCAGACTACTGTTTGTCCTATCGAATATAAATACAATAATTATTATTATTATCTGATATCTTTTAACGAAATCATGCGAGTTAAAGTTAATAAGAAAGAAAAAAAATATAACACTTGAAAACTGATAATCTGGGGAAGATTTGATGGTTTAAAGAATTTTTGTTTTTTCGTTCTTGAAATTAGTCTTTAAATTGGCTTTGATTACCTTCGATTTCATTACTGTTATTTAGAAATTCGGTTTGTAAACGTCGCGGAACCATAAAGAGGATTTCGCGGTTAAACACCGAAGTTTAAGTTTGTAAGTTAAAAAAATCATATTTTTATAAAAGATGTTTAATTTTTTTCTTTCGGTTGTTGAATGTGTTAGTGAAAAAATAAATTATTTCAGTTCAAATAAGCTTTTTTAGTTACAAACATTCCTGTTTTGATACCTTATTATTTAATATTTTTACTTTTTCGACCAAAGTTCCTTATATAAAAGTGTGCTTGACCAATTGTATCTAAATCCTGCCCCGAAATTATGGAAATATTTTGTGACACTGGACGCATTTCTGTAGCTTTGGTGATAACATTTTGAATAGTTGAACAAATGACTCCTCACTAAAAAAAATGCTCCTTTTGAACTTAAGCGATAAATTTGTGTTTCGATTTTGTATTGAATTCCCGTCGGGAGGCTATATTCTGTCTATGATTTTATTTGTTTTAGTATTTTGAAACATGAATGGATGTTTTTTCCACTTCAACTAACTTCGAAGTCGATAGTAAAAGTTAAAGTTAAATTCAAGGATTGTGATACAATGAATTGATCGACGTATTTTATTCATTGGATAGCTGATAGATGATTGAAGTCATCAAAAAATTTCAATTTGGTCAGAAAACCTACTTAGCAGTTTTTCTTACTGTCATCACGCCAGACGAAAACTATGTTTTTTAAATTCAAACAGAAGTGTTTTTTTTTATTGCTGTGATGGAAAGAATTTTTGCTTAAAATTTTAATTTGCAGGACTTGGGTCGTGAGAGGTCTTTATTTTTGAATTGAAAAATTGTTCAGAGTACACATTCAATCGAGCTTATTTTTGGCAATTTTTCCTAATGTCATACTTTCTTTTCTTTTTGTCACTTTTTTGCTACTCATCATCCAAATATTTTGCACTTTTTTGCATGATCAACTAATGTAACAGCTTCGTTTAAAAAAGAAAAATATGAAATCTCACAAAATTTAGCTTCTGTAAGGCCTTTTCAGAAGAAATATTCTTATAGAAGTTATAATTTCTTTTACAGAGTTTTAAAGTGATTTAGAAATATTTTTCAAAGTCTAATTTCGGAAAGTGCTTATTGTATTTAAGTTTAAAATTAGCAAATTTATAGAGTAATACTTTAGGACCTAATATTGCTCGTTTGTGTTGCTTTGTAAAACGGTAGGTGCTTTGTAGGCAGTAGGCCTGTGTGAGCTAGAAAACAAATTTTACTGTCGAAAATCACTACTTCGGTAAAATTTCTTGAAAGCTGCATAAGTGTACACTTTTAAAAGAACTTTTACTTGTATAAAGTTTTTCTTCTCTTACTCTCTTCACTAATACACTGCACTAAATATATTGGTGAAAGGTTTTTCTCCGAAAGCGGTCTTCTCACATTTCATATCTTTTCCCATAAACAAAAACCGAGATGGACACAATCCCGAAATTTTGAATCCAGAATATGGAAATTTCGGATTTTCTGGATGATTGAAATCGGTTTTTTCATAAATCACTTACCTAATACTATGCCTTCTTAGTTCGAAAAAATACAGACGGTTTCATCTGATTATCTGTTTCCACTGTGAACAATAATTAAAGTCTCCGATAAATTAAAAATATACCCTGTCCTGTTTATAGTGATTTTCTGTTTGAATGAACAAAAGTTTTGTACGATTCTTTTCGAACACAGAATACATTTTAATTAAGTCTCGTTAATAGCCTCCGTTTCAATATCGTTAATCAAGAGCTTCCATCTTTCTCAATCTATGTTCTTGTTCATGCACTGTAGAACGAGTTTCGCTTTTGGCAAGGGTACCGAGATGCTTCACGGCTCTATAAAACTCTTCCTTTCATAATCAACTTTAAAACCGATTGTGTGTATCGATTTGATAGTCTTCGGTTTTTTCTTAAACTGCTTTCTCTTCGATTCCGATAAGACATTGACTTACCGCTACAAATGTAATTATAAAAAATTATCACTCAAAAGGACATAACCTCAAAAACTGTAAAAAAAAGGGTATTTTTGATTTTCTAACGGTAATATCTCAAAAACGTGATGTGATAGAATTTTTCTGACTTCAGCATACGAAAAACCAGTAGAAAAGTATACCTTGACTTCTATAAAAAAAGACTTTTCGATTACTGATATCGAATAGGGCAGAAAAAATGAAATAACTTAAATTTGAATATCTGAAGATTTAAAAATTATATCAGTTTAATTGAAACGCAGTTAAAAAGAGACATATTTTTTCTAAAAATAGAACCGTTATTTAAATTTTTACCGTTATTATTAACAGAGTTATGTGCCAACACATGAGAGAGAGTACGTAAAAGTATGCATTTTTCATAACTAATTAAGCTCGCAAAAACGAATAGCTCTATAAAAGATTTTAAAAAAGATTTTTTCTTAGGGGAAAGTAGCCTAAAATGGCACCCCAAGGTAAAATGGCCCCCTTGCTAGAAATCGTAGAATCGAAAATAATTTGAAAGTTTTATGAACGCGATTCTTTAGTTTATCTGGCAAAACCAACATGTACGAAATTTCAGGAACTTCAAGCCATTTTTTAGAATTTGACAGGTCAAACTGTCTCTATCCATATCAAAAAGTACACTCGTTAAAATTTTGTGAAATTTTTTTTGCAAAAAAAAAAGTATAAAAAAACATTGTATTTTGGAAAAAGAAGTTAATGTGTGTACGCATGAAGTATTTCTTATTAATTTACTGAAATAAGTTGGTTTAAAACGATTTTAAATTTTTTGGTGTAAAAATTAAATTGAAAAAACTCAAAACGGGCAAAATGGACTACTTAGTGCTCGGGTAAAATGGCATACCTATTTCACATGTCATTTTAAATTTTTTTTCACATTTTCATTTTTTTAAAGTGAAAATAGTTGCTATTTATGAACGATGTACAGAGAGGAAGTAATGGAATGAGGAAAGCCCTTGATTCCGTCAAAAACCTGGAAAAAAGCATCCAAAACACTGAAAGTTGCAAAAACTACAAAAACGAGACGAGCAACCAACATGAACTGGGTTTTGAATGACTCGATGAAAGATCTGGGGGGATTAAGCACCACTTGTTCCAAAAAAAATGGAAAAGAAGCCCTTTGACTCAATTTTGCATTTAAAATCACGTATGTTTGGACAGTGTGCCATTTTACCCGGGTAAATTTGATCAGTGAAATTAGTAGACGTCTTGAAAATTAAAAAAATTAAATACTTTTTGGAACTATTTCAACTCGCAAATGAAAAAAATGTGAGAGTAATATATTAAACTTTGAAAAGTTCAGGCGATAGATGCAATTTTCTTATTAATTGACTTCAAACACAAAAAAAAATATTTGAACACAACGGCAACACCTACAATATTTAAAAATACATTTTCAAAAAGCTAAAAGCTTAGTCATATTTGTAAAATTAAAATTGAGTAAATTTAATGAAGGGCTTTTGAAAGAATGGTAATTGAACTCAGATTAAAAAAAAAAAATTATTGACAAAATTTTTACATGTCGTTTTTAAAACTTTTTCGTAATATAAAATGCATTTATTTTCAATTTTTTTTGCGCCACATTTATTATGATATGAAATTATAAAAGAAAATGTCAATATGTATTACGGTTTATGAACAAAATTAAAAAGTATTTCATTTTCGAAGAACTTTTTTTATAGAAGTTTTGAAAAAAATTTAACTTATTTTTTTTTTTAAGTTCAACATTTAAATATAAAGTTATTTTTTTTTTCATTGAATAGCCCTTATTGTTAAAAGTTAAATATCAAAAGCTTAAAGTTCTTATTTGCCAAAATCTTTGAGAAAATTAATTATTTCAATGCAAAAAATCAGTTTTTACCAAAAAAACCCATTGAAATTGAAGTAATTTTTAATTTCTTTTTTCAAAAGTGTGATATATATTACCTTTTCTGTTTCGGAATTCAGCTGATAATATTTATGGAGAACAAATTTTTTAAAATAAATTCATATTTTATAAGTAAAAGTTTGGAAAAAAGTCATTTTAACTCTTTTTGTATAACATTTTTTTTCTTAATTCGGAGTTTGAGGAGCATTTTTTCAAAAACTCTTGATTAAATTTAGTGGATTTAAATTTAGGAAATAAGAATGAGCTTCTGTTGCCGTTGTTTTCAAAATATTTTTTTTGTGTTTGAAGTTCGATTATGAGAAAATTGCATTATCGCTTAAACGATGGAATATTGTCCCTTACTATCTTATAATTTTTTTCCTTTACCTTACGTAGAGAATCTTTTGCTATTATATGTTTTATGAAATTTAAGCAAACAAAAAAATGGTTTTGTTCAAAAAAAATTTAATTTTAATTTTAAAAAACAATGCGGCAATATCGGCAATTTTTAATCTATAGACTTTAAAGTATTTTTAATTACCTACGTTTGAAAAAAAAAACAAAAATCGTCAAAATCAGAGCTGTTCGGCCGGGTTCCCTAATAATTTGCTTTAGTTACTCTACTATTATGCAATTCTTAAAAATAAGAATCTCTAAAAAGTTTTCTGTATCTCTACTTTCGATAGTTTCCGAATTGAAACCCTTCCCCATAAAATATTTTCATTCAAAATTGGGATGACTATCTTTTAAGTGTAGAATCACATGACCATTTCAACAACTGGAGCACATGTCATAAACACGAATCATTTATCTGTAGGTACTACCTTGAAAGATAATGAAATTTGTATTCGAAGAAATCCTTCCAAACAATCTCTAATCCAAGGTCGTTGTGAAATCCCAAACATGTGTAGTGTATTTTAGATCAATTGATTCGATCTATCTTGATAGTTAGATCTTTTCAAAAACAATAATAATTAAAAAAATAACAAATCAAAATGATTAGCAAAAGAGATTAGATTTATCAAACATAATTAATATTTCTATTCGATTTTAAAATAAGAAAAGTAATTAAAAATAAAATACTCTTCGATAATCGCCAATAGTTAAGTTAAATTTAATTGATTAAGTAAAAATATAATAAATTATCATGTTCTTGTTGTTCGAAACATAAATTCTCTAGGAAAACAATAAATTCATTTTTTGTTTTAAATCATTAAGATAATAAAAGCTTATTTGAATTTTTCTTTGATTAGCTTAACAACTTTAAATGTACAGTTTAAAAAGTGACTTCTCCGAGAAAAGTTTATAATTAAAAATATTGGTGTGGTAATTTAGAATTAAAAAACAAATTATTTGATTTTATTTTAGCCCTATTATATAACCCAGTCATACATGACTAAATGAATTCAACAGATCCACCAACCAGATATACGGAAGTTAGTCCTTTTGAAATGGAGCACGGACGCAGAGGAAGAATCGAACCGATCAAAAAATCACGAGTATATTTAGCCACAATATGCGGTAAGAATTTTGGATTTTAGATGAAAAATATTTTAATTTAATTAATAATTTTAATTTACAGCGAATTTATCAAGTTTTGCTATTGGAACATGTTTAGGATGGACTTCACCAATTTTACCAAAATTGATCAATAACACTGAAGACAGTCCGTTGGATTTCAAAATTAATTCCGAACAAGAAGCATGGATCTCATCTTTAATTGCACTTGGAGCTTTAGTTAGTAAGTATATACAATGTTACTAAACATCTTGAAGGTCTTAACAAAAATTACAACACCTTGAGTTAAGTACAAAAATTCAGTGGAACCCATAAATAAACTGACATAAGTTGAGTTTCCGTGAGACTTTGAAGTCCAAAAACAAGCACAGAGCCCAGCGATAAAAAATTAACTTACTTACCCTTTTTTCCATTAAAAATGAGTTGATAAAAATGCTTTGGAAAAAATTGAAACAAGAAACATTTAGACAAAAAGTATAAAGTAATAAATAACGGAAACCGTGGAAATATTTTGCTTTACTTTGCATAATACTCACGATAACACGGCTCTTGGAAGAAACTATAGTTTAATATTTTCCTTGAAAATCCTTATTTGATAATAAAATCATTCAACCATGAACTTTGTTGAAAAAATGGAAAATATAATGCAAAGGAATCGACTCCAACAATTTAAAATTTTCTAAATTTCGAGCTCTTGTTGAAAAAAAATCTAAAACTTGCAGTAGTGGAAGCAATATTTCAAGCCAGTCTACTTAAAATAAGAAATTGCCATCTACAATGATGGCAAGAAAATTTAAAATGGTGGACTTTTTAATTTTTTTCTCCAATTTTGATGATATATTAAATTTTTCCAAACATTGTTGTTATTGAAAACCCTCTGTAGGCACACCTCTTTTTTGCGAATTTGGTTTATACTTTTTCATGTCGCTAGAACTTTTTTCGGTCTCACTATTTTATAGAGAATCATATATGAAATTGATGTAAAATTTTCCGAGGAATTCGAATATTGTATTCACAATTTCAAAAATTTGTATTTTCACCCTTATAAAGACACTTTTTTGTGACCACTTTTTATTTTTGTCCTGTCAAATTCGCACCCGTGTGCCGACAGAGGGATAAATAGTGTTACTTTTGTTTCGAGAAAAGAAGCTTAATCTAACTGCGGATAGAATTTGACAAAGTATGGGTTTCACCCAACTGCCTAACTTAGGCTTGCGTTAGACTTGTTCAATTGTTCATAAAGTCAGATCTGTGATCGTACTAACTTAGTCGAACTGCAGCAGATGTCTGCAGAACTGACGAAGAAATTTATTTGGCTCTTGATTCGATGTTTTTATTGTTAGTAAATGTAAATATTGTAAAAAAAAATTAAGAATTAGGGTCGTGCAAAAAATATTTATTTATTCATTTTTCGAAAAATTTGGATTTTCATCACACCGAAAATTTCTAAATCGTGATTTTTTGAGTTATTAGAATTATTTTGCATAAGGGTGGCTCTAAAAAATGTTATCCTACAATTGCATTCCAAAAAAAATCAACGTGGATATTATTTTGACCAATTTATCGAGGACTAACTAACTACTTGAAAAAAAAAAATTGATTTTCACTACAGAGTAAGTTTATAAAACATGGGTTTTTGTGAAATACCTATAATGTAAAATTGGTTATTTTCGCATTGGGGGCGCCCATTAAGAAAATTCAAAATTAGTATTAAATGAAAAAAACTATAACGTAGGCAAAACTTTGAGTATGGACGTTTCGCTGTATTCCATTAAGAATGCAAGATATTTTATTATAAGCTTCTTTGATGCATCATGCAAGCTCTGTAAAAAAGGACAAATTGAATAATATTTTTTTTTTTTCAAATATAAAATACATATAATGCTCTGTCATTTTTTCTAAGTCTGAAGAGATTGATCTTGCATATTATGCAACCAAAAGAATTAAGCTTTTAAAATCAACAACTTCATGATTTTGTTTGAGAGTTTTAAAGTGATTAGGATAACAGTTGACAAAAAAATAAAAAAAAATCATGTGTGCAATTCACACGTGATAGAAGTGAAACCTAAAAATGAAAAAATCTACCTTTTTTTTATTCCATCACCTTTAAATCCATTTTTTTATATGACAACCTATGATAAATTTTATATCATCTGAAAGCTTATTGTTTCGTCTTTTTTATGACGCTTCAATCATATTTCTATCATGTCTACAAAATTTGTATTTTTGTATGTATTTTTCAAGTTTTTTAGTTAAAGATTTTGAACTTGTAGAACACGTACCGTTATGTGTGATATATCAAAAGAAAGGCAATATTCAATAAAGTTTAATCAAATTTGTATGTGCTCTAGATCAAAAGATATAACGTTTTTAGAAAAAGAACATCTTTTCAGCCTTATTTTAGGAATTGAATATGGAATTCATTGAAATTTTGCACATCTGTAGTTTATTTTATTACAGTATTACAGTAAACTCTCAAAGTGGACTCAAAACTGACAATTTAAGAAGCATATACATTGAGTTCTAATGGCTGGATATTCAAGATTTTTGAAATCTTCAGACAGAGCATCTTATTTTGTATTTCAAACATAGTTCAAAGTTAAAATTCCTATTGACAAAATCTTTATAAAGTGTTAAACGCATCAATGCTTTTGATCCGTTTGTGAATTATTTGAAAGGATAAAATTTTTATGTGTAGCACTTAATTATATCAAAAAATAACAAAATCATTCTTTGCCGCAGAACGTCCACGTTTCATACAAATTTTCTTATTCTCCTTAATACAATTTTAAAATGCACGACTGGGTCACACGTACTTGCTCTTGTAGTTCAAAGTATCATTATCTTAAATATCTACCTATTGGAAATGTATAATTTTGTTAAGTTTCGAGAAAATTTTTTTTTTAAAAATCGAAAGTTAAGAAAATTAAATTTTTCATTTTTTTTCAAAAACTTTTTTTAACATTTTATACCTCGAATTGAAAAGAATTACCTGTCTGAAGTTTGAATAAAGTTGGCTTATACTTTGATGAAATGTATGAACCTTTAAAACATTTCAATTCTTGCAGAAAACCGCAACGCTACATTTCCGTTCTCCGAATTTTTTGAGAAAAACTAAAAACGCAGTTTTGTTAGAATCCATAAGACTATTACGTACATAATTTTATCGAAATCGTTAGAGCCGTTTTCGAGCAAATTGCAATACCTCGAAAACGGTATATGGGAGATATGCGTTAAAAAGGAGATTTTAAAAAAATATAAAAACGTACTTAGGAAATTACGCAAAAATCAACCAAGTTTCAAGCAAATCCATCCATTCGTTTAGGCCCTAGCTCGATGTACAGATGGACGCACAGACACACTGACCGACTTGACGGACGGCATCGGCTTGACGAAAACCACTTTTTTGATCTTCTCAATAATCGTTATGTTGGCTTTGATTAAAACCTCGAATTTTTGTTTCTACACGAAACCAATAAAGCATCGCCAAGTAAAAAAGTAAAAAAGAATTACCATTAAAAAACAAAAGTCCTCCATGCTGCTTTTCTTGAGGAAAAGTCCTTGACGAAAATAATGTATCACTGGTTTTTTTAGCTAATGTAAGCTTAATGTTTTCCAAAATATCGATTTTCGTATTTTGTAAACTTTGTCGAAATTGAGACTTTTTGTGAAAAAGAAATCGTCAGCTAACAAGCAGCTATTTATTAGCAGCTATTTCTAGCAGAAGAGAGGAATTACTAAATCAATAGGAGTTGGCTCCAATTAGGTCTGATACGGTTTTTAAGAAGCAAAATAGGAAAAATACTACCTACTCAAGTTGTTGTAACAAAAAATTTATCTTTCCAACTCAATAAAACTTTACTCAATTATTATTAATAATTCTCTTTCACAGCTCCTTTCGTTGCGGGACCACTTGCCGGCATGATCGGTCGCAAATGGACAATGCTGTCAAGTTCTCTTTTCTTCCTCATTGCTTACATCCTCTTACTTCTTGCTCATGATGTTTGGTTAATTTATATTGCCCGTTTAATTCAGGTAAGTTTCATTTCTTACTAAGGGATATATAAAAAAAACTAATTTTTTTGAAAAATTTTAGGGTTTTGGAGTAGGTTTTATCATGACTGTTCAACCAATGTATGTGGGTGAAATTGCTACGGACGATTGTCGAGGAGCATTGGGATCCTTTATGCAATTGTTTATTGTTTGTAAGTATTCAATTAAAAATATTCTATCAATATCAAGATTAATTAATGTAAATTTCAAATTACAGCTGGAATTCTATATGCCTACGCTGTTGGTCCCTATGTGTCCTATGTTGCCTTACAATGGGCCTGTCTTGTCATCCCAATCATTTTTGCTGTATTATTCTTCTTCTTCCCAGAGAGTCCTTACTACTTCATTGAAAAGGGTCGTAAACTTGATGCCATTAAATCACTACAATTCCTCCGTGGTCAAAGCACTGAGGGAGTTCAAGACGAGATGACAGCAATTCAAGCATCAGTCGAAGAAAGTATGGCCAATAAGGGATCATTTGTTGATGTATTCCGCGGTGCAGGAAACAGAAAAGCTCTCTTAATCAGCGTTGGATTGATTAGCTTCCAGCAGTTGTCAGGTATCAACGTTGTGCTCTTCAACAGTGAAACAATCTTTAAGAAAGCTAATACCGGAATTGACCCTGCCATCGCTACAATCATTATTGGAGCTGTCCAGGTTGTTTCAAGTGGTGTTACACCTCTAATTGTAGAGCGTTTGGGCAAAAAAGCCATCTTGTTGATGTCTTCAAGTGTCATGTGCATTGGATTGGCAGCACTTGGAACATTCTTCTACATTCAAGATACCGGTGATGCATCTGGAATTCTTTGGCTACCAGTTCCAGCTTTGATTCTTTTCGTTATTGTTTATTGTCTTGGATTTGGACCTCTGCCATGGGCTGTTATGGGTGAAATGTTCCCTGGAAACATTAAGCCGATTGCTTCATCAATTGTTGCATCAACATGTTGGATCTTTGGATTTGTCATTACAAGATGGTATCCAGCTCTAGATGCTTTAGGAGCCTACTATGCTTTCTACTTGTTTACTATTTTCTGTGGAATAGGATTCTTCTTTGTGTTGTTCATTGTGATGGAAACAAAGGGAATGAGTTTGCAAGAAATTCAAAATAGACTCAATAACCGATAAATTTAGATAAAAAAAAATTCTTAGAATAAGGTAATATGCTGACTATATTTTTTCTTTTTTACTTTTTTCTATGTTTGTTCATTGTTTCGGAAGAAAGTGAAATTTGTCAAAGTATTGTTTAATTTGAAAGGCTACAGTTGTATGTATTGCGAGAATGTGTTAAATAAAAAAAAAATAAAAATATCGAAAATTTCTTCTTTTTTTTATTTTTATTATATATGTAGGGGGAAGTGGTCACCCTTCGTACACGGTCACCCTTCGTACAGTGAGCATAAAACAAAAACTAAACGGTATTCAAACACGTGCTTACTAGTGTGCATAGACATAGTAGGCGCCGAGCTACTAGATAAATTTTGAATCCTAAGTGCAACGGATTCGGTCGCCACAAGACTTTTTGTGTTTTTTAGTGCTCTGAGTAATTTTTTTATGTACATTTGATGTCATGTTGTGTTTAAGTTAAGTATGTTTTTGGCTAAACAGTAATGAAGAATTGTTGTTTAAAGTGTTAAATTTGTGTTTTAATTATAAATATTGCAAAATCTCAGTACATTTTTTCAAAAATCGATTTTTCTGCATTATGTACAGCTTGGGGAGCATTCGTACAGTCAAATATGGGGCACATTCGTACGCATACGTATGCCCGCCAGTAAATTTTCTTCAGCAGATAACAATCAAAACACGGAGTTACAGTTTTATTGAAACGAAATTTAAACCTCTATAATAAGTATTTCGCATTCTATAGTGAATTAAGGTTGGTATTTTTATATATGTAAATAATAATTTGTTTCAGAATCATCGAATCGCGAAAAATTAAGTTTTTTATTTGTTTTTGTTTTTTTCTGAGTCAAGTTCAATTAATTGATAAATTAATAATTAATTAAATGTTTTAAAACTCATATTTGGCATTTGACAAATCAAAAGTTAGTCAAATTAACGTTTTAAATATCCTGTACGAATGTACCCCATGTGCTGTACGAAGGTACCCCACGGGTGGGGAGGATTCGTACAAAAATCTAATCCCAGTAAAATGGCTATTACTATTTAAGCCTTTGATTTAGAAGTGTCAAATTTTTTTCTAAAGTGTAATAATATGCATGTTACAAATAAAGTCCATTTTCTCGAAACTGGAGTGAGTAAATAAATAACTAAAAAAAAATAAGTAAAAACTGTACGAAGGGTGACCACTTCCCCCTAGTTATAGCGCTAATACATATGAAAAACTTGATTTTCGGTACAATTGATCTGTGGATTTATAACCTAAACATGTGGGTATATTTTCCCTGTTTACTTACGATCTGCACTTTCTGCTGTTAAAAATTGACAAATTTTCTATTTTTCAATAGTTTTTTTTTAAATATTAAGATAGGAACGATATAACCAAAAAAAATGTTATTTTTAAATATTTCTACTTTTTAGTAATCCTAATGGCCAGCAGATGGCTTTTCATCGAAATTTATTTTATGGTCGCATTTCAAGCATGTTGTTAAGGGGTGATTTTTGAAGTGAAAACATCTTTAGTATTGTAGTGATTTGAAACACGATGAAACAAAAAATCGACAAGAAAAATCAATTGATTATAATTTTTTTTTTTTATTAGATAGATCGTAGAAATATGACTGAAGCGTCATATAAAAGGTGAACTAATAAGCTTTCAGATGATATAAAATTTACTATATGTTGCTATTTAAAATAATCTATTTAATGATGTAAGAAGAGAAAAAAGATTTATTTTTTTTTGGTTTGCTTTTTTTGATGAAAACTGATTGGGTTCAAAAAAAATTCTAGCTCTTTTTGTAGATGTTGTATAGATATTGTCGATAAAAATATTTTGAACTGAAACAATAAACTTTCAGGTGATATAAAATTTACCATGTGTTCAATTCAAATGTGGTCGAAGCTAAACCTTAAAAAATCATTTTTCTTGAAAAAACAAAATCGAAAAAATCTAACTTAACTCCATCACCCTTAAATTCATTTTTTTTTTAAAGAACATTATTATTTAAGGTTTCACTTCTAGCACGTGTGAATTCCACACATGATTTTTTTTTAATAGCAGATGAAAATCTTCAAATCTTAGCTGGAACTTTTGTCCGGAGCATTAAAGGCTTTTTTTCATAGGTAATATTTGAAGTAAGTACATATTTTACAACTTGTATTTTTTTTTTAATGATTACTAAGAAACAAACCCATGGCTTAAAGTTAGAAAATTAAAATCTATTATATATATGTGCCCTTGATTATGAAAGTGGACTAAGTCACTTTTTGCATTGGTTAAAGAAAAACATAGGTACATAATAATTTTCTTATAATGATTTAATTGTATTTCTTTTATGAAATCACTGAAGGAGCAATAAAAAAAATATATTTACTGCAATTTCGCGATCAAATAAACTTTACCCCTTAAATAATAATTATTTTTAGGCTAGATTTGATGCCATTTTTAGGAGTGACTTAGTCCACTTTCATAATTAAGGGCACAAATTAAAGTTTGGTTTTGTGTACGTTCGCTAACCGGCCACACCGGCTGACTTATTTTCTTAATTTTTTTTTAATCAAAGAGGTAGAAGAGAAGAAGGTTTAAGGCAAAAAAAAATTTAAGATTTTATAGGGTAAATAGGGGTAACACGACATTGAAAAAAGAGGCTATTTTCTAAACGGTAAGTCGTAAAGAGTTGACTTTTTTTTTAAATGATAGACAAATTTATTCAATAGTTAAAAAAGGTATTGAAAAAATTCAAAAAAATTTCAAAACCAAGTTGTGAAGGTTTTTTTGCAGTCATAGACCTTCGACAAAAGACTAATTAGAGGTACGCAAAATTTTGCACAGAAATTTGAGTTACACCATGAGAAAGATATTAAAAAAAAATTAGGGGTCTAAAACGGATTTTTTTCATACACCCTGTATTTTGAAATAAAAATTTTTGAAAAACAACCTAATTTTTAGGGACATTTTTGAGTAGTCTTTTATTTTTTTGGAATTTTTTAAAGTCTGCAAAAAATCTCAAACTTATAGGAAATATAGATTTTAATCATGCGCATGCATGTTCAAACTTTTGAATTTTTAAAATGATTTTTGACCGAATAACGGGAAAAACAAGTTTTTTTGTCCCAAGTTTTTTGGCCGTTTTTAACATAGGCCATATTTTACATAGGCCACTTTTGCTAAAAGTTTAAAAGTGAATATTTTTAAACTCATTTTACGAACTTTTCAAGTTTTGATTCCCTTTTTCATTTAAAATGTTAACTAATTATAGAGTCGAGAATTAAAAATAAATACAAAAAATGGCGGAACGAAGTCCGCCGGGTCAGCTAGTATATTATATTGTTTTGCCATTTAAGCTTTGCTCAAACAACTTCTATTTCGATCACTTCCTTTATAGATTTTATTTTTCGTATAAATGAAACAATAAAAACTCCGTAAACACTGACGTATTTGTATTTTAATGATAAAGTATTAAAAATTTTAAATAACAACATTTTCTATATAAATAAATAAATAGAGATAAAGCAAAGGATCTTCATATCTTCATTTTGCATGTAGTTTCTCCTCGATCTGCTGCAAACTTAATCCTTTTGTCTCAAACATAACAAAAATGACAAACAATAATGCCACAATACACAATGATCCAAATATCCAAAAAGCATAATATGGTCCCAAAGCATTTAACTCCGGAAACCAACGTGTTACCACAAAACCCGTTATAAAAGCACAAACACACGCTATCGATGTGCCAATTGGTTTGATGTTCAAAGGAAAAATTTCCCCTAATACTGCCCAAGGAAGAGGTCCAAATCCAAAAGAATACAAAACATTGAATGCAATCAATGCAGGAACTGGAAGCCATTCAATACCAGTTGCATCGCCAAATGCTTGAATATAAAAGAACGTTCCCAATGCTACCAATGACACACACATGCCACACGCTGAAATAAGAAGAACTATTTTTCGACCACTTCGGTCCACCACAAATGGAGTGATCAAGTTGGAAAATAATTGAACCACACCAAGTATAATTGTTGCAATAGCCGGATCTAAAGTTGACTTGGCACTGCTAAATATCGATTGACTATTAAAAGTGACAACTGAGGTACCAGTTAACTGTTGCAGTGTCAAAAGACCACAACAAATAAACAGAGCCTTTCGGTAGCCTCTGTTGCAAATGACATCAGTTAGTTTTCCTTTTCGGGACTTTGCTTCGTCAACGTTTTTTTGAACTTTTGTCATTTCAGCTTCGACTTGAGAAGCTTTTTGTCCGCGAAGAAATTGCAAGGATTTTATTCCTTCCGGTCTTTGGTTTCTGGCTGCGTAAAAATATGGACTCTCTGGCATGAAAGGAAATATGACGAGGAACAATATGGGAATTGCTATACAAAACCACTGCAGAGCTATGTAACTTACATAGGGACCGATACAGTAAACGTAGAGAATTCCACCTTTTAAATTGAAAAATAGAAAATTAATTTGCATTTATTGTATAATTGAAACTTATATTGTGTCCTTACCAAGCAAATTAAGTGCCATTAAAGAACCAAGAGCTCCTCGAACATCATCTGTGGCTATTTCTCCAACATATAAAGGAAGAGTAGCAACACAAAGTCCTGCTCCAAAGCCCTTAATGGATTAAATAGTAAAATAAATTAAAAAAAAAAAACATGTCGTGACGAACAAATTTGATGTTTACCTGCATCAAACGGCCCAAATAGATAAACCAAACTTCAGTTGCAACCATCATTAAAATAAACGAAGCTGTGAAAAACATTGAACCCACAAGAAGAGTCCATTTTCTTCCGATTAAACCTCCTAAAGGTCCACCAATAATGCATGCTTAAAAATAATAAAATGGTTTAATTGAAGCAGATATCTGGCGCCCAACGTGGAAATCTTCAATTTGATAAAACAAATTTTTAGTTGAAAAATAAAACTGTCTTGATGGAATTCTATCTTGCTTTGAGACTTTGACAGCTTTCTTTTATAGCAACAGAGCTTTATTAAAATATATTGTACTCGCGGGTACTCGACATTTTGTATTTGACTCATCAGTTCAAAATTAATTTTAGAATGAAAATCATAATTAATTTTATGTTTTCTTTTAATTCATACATCAACTTACTACTTAAAGATCCCAGAGTAATGATTGAAGTTATCCAACCTTCTTCTTCTTTGGTTATTGGAAATTTTAATGGACTGTCTTCAGTGTGAGTATTTAATTTGGGAACAATTGGCGATGACCATCCAAGACATGTTCCAAATGCCACATTTACTAAATTTGCTTAAAAAAAAACCGAAATAATTATAAATGAAACAAAAAAATAATTTAAAATGTAACAATGACTTGAATAATATATGTAATTGGAGATATACCATTTAATGCAGTTAAAATAACTCGATGTTTTTTATAAGGCTCCATTTTCAACAATAAAACTTCAGACAACACTTTTAAATTAATTTGTAATCAAGAATACCATTTTTGTATTTAATTTTAATTAATTTTTATTTCTTTATTCGTAAATAGCTTGCATTTTAGCTGACATTCTAAACTGTCTGCAGTTGAAATAGTAAGTGTAAATTAAAGAGAAGCAATCCCTTATCAGCTATCAGAAGTGTTCACAAATATTGAAAATGTTATGCACACACTCCTGCACTTTACTATTACAAAAGTACTGGTTACTTTCAATCTTTTTCCATCAATTGGTTAATGTTCAAGTCGTCATTGAAAAGCAATTTGTTTATTTGTTAAGTGTTGGTACACAATGATTTTTTTTACAGTTAAACATCACGTTACAAAAACAAAAACTGAATATTAATCGATGGGTATGGTGCATCCTTCAAATCCGACTTTACTTACATACATACATAGTTTGATATGAAAAGTGTTTAAGTAGATAGCTACATTTTCAACTTTTTTTTAGATGCTGAATTTTTCGGGAATTCCTTTGAAATCTGAGATTGTTGCAAATCTTCTTCTTTTTTATTGATTACGACCTCCGAAAAACTAACTAATATTTTTTTATTTTCAAAAATGCTAGAACACTGGTATTATTATATTTTGGAAAAAAATGAATTCAGTTTGGAAAATGGCATTAGTCAACACTATTTTTACAAAATAAAAAAAAAAAAATATTTAATTTAGTTTGAATAATAGAGAAACGGCCTTTATAATAAACTTAATTAATAAATAAAATTCATCTCTAAAAATAACACTTAACTAGTGTTATTTTTATAAAAGACAAAAAGGCATATCATAAAATTATTTACTATATTACAAGTAACTTCATTTTATACACTTCACAGCACCATACTTTGATCCTGTTGAGTGCCCACTTTCATTTCCGCTAAAATGATGAAATTTCACATATGTACATATTTATTACACAAAACACATATGCAAAAAAAATTTTAAGTTGGGAAGAACGAAAATGTAAAAAACAATAAATTGGACCACCCTTATAGTTTTTGTTTCCAAGTTGTATTATACTTTTTATTTGTTTTAATAAAATAAACAATTACACAATTATTTTTATTTAAATATTTATTTATTTTTAATTTTAATTTAAAATTTTACAACTTTTTATTTTGTAACGACGCACGACGCGTCAAAATAAAAAGTTGTTAAATTTAAAATTAAAACTTAAAATAAATAAATGTTTAAATAAAAATATTTGTGTAATTGTTTATTTCATTTCATTAAGGGCCAATTTTTTAATAGTCAGTTAAACAGTCAGTTAGTACTTATTCCCCTGATAGAGAAAAAAACATTTTTTCAATAGGCAGATATAGCTTATTCCTAGGAATAAAACTATCTGCTTCTTTCAGAGACGAATAAAAATTATTCTAAGGAATAATTTCAACAAAAATGTTATGTCCATTGTTAAAGCTGCTTTTAAAGAATTTTGACAAAAAATACAAACTAACACAAGAAAACAAAAACAATCATGAATAAAAATGACGTTTAATTGTTAATATTTTTGAATTTGAAATTTTTTTTTAGTTATTCTGTAGAATAAATTAAAAACAAATAAAAAAATAATAAAACAAAAAAAAAAAATCCAGGACTTTCTTTATTGTTTCTTCAAGTCTAAGGTGTGAAAATACAAATTAACCACCTTACACCTTCCCTTTTTCCCCATTCAATTTTTCAAATCCATTTTTTTAGACTCCTTCAGATGACATTTTATGTGTAATATTTGACGCTCTTTAATTAGTATTTAAGAAGGTTAAGGGCAGGAAAGTTCACGAAGTCCGGTTATTTGTTTTAAGTGTTAACATTATAGATATCAAAACATCAATCTTTAAATGCAATATTTTTATGTAGTTTGAAGGATTTAATTTATCAAGGTTTCAACTAATAAATAAATATTTTTTCCTGAAAAAAAAAAAACAACGATGACAAAAATTGTCTTGTAATCTTTGTTGGTTATAATTATAATTTTTGCAAGAAAAAAAGTCAATATGAGCCACTGTATAGAGAGGAAATGAAATGATGTTTTTTTTGGAGATTGCATGCAACAGCTTTATCAAAACAATCGTAGTCAATAAGTGTGGTTTTTTGGCAAAGCTAAAGCTTTCAGTTTAATAACACAAACCATGTTTTCTTATTTCTCAAAAATTGATAACTACTTGGTTTGCTATCTTTCAAATCTATATCTATCAAATGAATTAAAGAATCATCCTAATAAAATTGATAATGCGTAATGGGTTTAACTTGTTTTCCATCAGTAAATTTTAATCTTATGACTTAAAAATGAGTTTGTGTCTATTCAAGGATAAGTAAATTTGACAAGTCACAAACGAAGAAGAGTAAAATAACTAAAGTTTTAGGTAGATATAGATCGGAATCTTTAAACAGAAATTTGTGCTTTATTGTCTTTAAAACATAGGCCGACGTACGACCTTTATTGATTTGATAATTATCGCTTTAGATATCATTTTTATTCAATTAATATTTTTCGTATTAAATCTGCTGAGTTGTGAATTAACGTCAGGAGCGAATTTACACAAACAATTTTTTTTTTTTGAACGTAAACTTTTTTAATAAATAATTTTTTAAAATATTTTTTCCATCAAATGTAAATGGATACCTAGAAAGTAAAATTTTGGAAAAATATTCCAACTATACTATTTCGTGGGAAGAAATGAAATAAAATAATCGAATCCCTTGCCAACGAAGTGGAACGAACTTTGGGGCCTTTATATTTCTCAGTCCGCCCCTGGTGTAAGTTAAATGGACAGAATAAACCAAAATTTTTATTATTAAATTGTTTGGTTTGAAATGGAATCATGACAGTCGAATATTTCAGTTCATGAACCAAACTTCGGTATAAATCAAATAGAAAAAATTTAATAAATTGAAGTCAAAACGAAAAACTTAAAGTACTATCTGCGGAAACTGAAATAGTTAATTATAGTTAGAGGAAACCCGATTACGCGTTTAGGCCAGCTGGAGCTATAAAGATTGGTTAAACGACGAGATTGATTGTTTTTCTATGATTTACGATCTGATAAGATTATAGGCTCTTCTTGCAAATCATTTTTAAGTTTTCTGTTCACGCGTCAGATCTACCTTAACCGTCGTCGTTAGTATAGTTAAAAGACAACAATGTATTCAATTTCATAGCTTGTTTCTACTAATTCATAAATTGGCCAGTTCTTTATCGCCCGAGTCATAAAAAAGGCTCATTTTATCAAAAGTGAGGTAAATCGATCATGCACACCTAGAATTTGGCGCACCTATAAATAATAAGACCAGACCAGACTGATTCTAGGAGCAACGGTCAGAATAAAGGCTGAAATTAAGAAATTGTGAAGAATAAGTATGTGTTCTCAAGACATGAATGAATTTTCGAAAAAGTGCAAGTGGCCAGTTGATAAATTTTTTGATTAATGTAGTTCTATTTGATAATACAAAAAATTAAAACTCATCGCCTCGTATTGTTTGTAAATAGATAGATCATTTTTCTATTAATTTCGAATCTTGTCGGCGATCTGTTCTAAAATTCTTATCTCAGTAAATCAGTTGATTCATCGTTAAAACAATTAATATAAATTAAAAAATAATTTTTCTATTAGCGTTTTAAAGATAAATAAGATAATCTAGAATGGATCCTGTGAAGAAGTATCGACTTTATCTTGTAACGTTTTGTGGTAAAGATACTTTAAACTTAATCAATTTGGAAAAATTTTCAATAATTTAATGATTTTAGCTACTTTGGCAAGTTTTTCTGTTGGAGTTTACATTGGATGGACTTCACCTGTGGTACCAAAACTGCGAGAACAAACTGAAGATAGTCCATTAGATTATGGTATTACAACAGTGCAAGAAGGATGGATTGGTTCTTTGACAGCAGTTGGTGCTTTCTTTGGTGAGTAAGGCCATTTATATTTTTATATTATTTATGGCTCGCTAAGAAGAACAGAAATCAATGAATTCACTGGTCTACAAAATTTAATTTTTTTTTTTGGTGCCGACACTATGATATACTTTTCTATAAGTTTTTGATGTGCTGAACTCGAATCTGAAATCAGAAATATCCTATCAGCTCCGGTTTTTGAAATATTACCGTTAGAATGTTCGAAAAAATCGTTTTTTGACTTTTTTGGAGTTAACAAGAACTTCCCCACATGAACCAAAATATACTTTTCTGAAGGTTTTGGGTGTGTTAAAATCGAATCTGAAGTCAAAAATATTCTATCAGCTCCCATTTTGGAAATATTGCCGTTAGAAAATGCAAAAAGAAAAACGTTTTTTTACCACTTTTGATGTTATGCCTTAATTTAAAGAATTTTTTAAAAATATAATTCATAACGGTTTCTATAAGAACTATTTTTTTCTTATTTCAAGACCTGTTTAAATCTTTGCAATATCTTTTTTACTGCCGGAGATATCTTAAAATGAAGGTGTGTTTTTATCAAGAAGGAGATGAAAACGTGATATCTGTTTGATACATTACAATAACCCAAAAAACTGACGATATCTCGAACAATAAAAAAGATATCGAAAAGATTTAAAAAGATCTTGAAAGATGGAATATAGTTCTTATAGAAACCGTATAATTGATATTTAAAAAAAAAAATGTCTTCACATAAAAGCATAACCTCAAAAGTTGTTTTTTTACATCTTCTTACGGTAATATTTAAAAAACGGGAGCTGATAGGATATCTCTGACTTCAGATTCGAACTCAGCACACCGAAAACCTATAGAAAAGTATATCATAGTCTCGGCACCAAAAACCTTGTAGACCTGTGTTATGAGTACAGTTTACAATTTGACTTTTGACTTCTAGTGTTTTTTTTTTTTTGAGTTAAGAATATGGATTGTGTTCCAAGTATGTATGTGCAACTAGAACAATAAACTTTTTACCAAGCTTTTAACATCGTTTTAGGTTTTTAACACGTTAGAAAACTGATTAGGTTTGAATTAAATATCGAAAACAATATTTTTTGGTTTAAATAATTTTTTTTATGTGAGTTTAGCCTAAAAACTCTCAAATTACAGTGTCACGCAATATTATTGTGAGACTATTTAAAAACTTTTGTAGTGAAAAAAATCTTAGCTACTAGTTATCGCTTTTCCTTTAAATTTAAGTTTTTGAAATAATTCTAAACTGGGTTTTTTGTCCTGTATTATGGCAGAACCTGGCATGATCAATTCATCAATTCACCATTTTGAAATATCTAAAAGTGGGTCATATCATAACACAATGATCATTTCAAAACTAGAAGAATTTGCATTAACATCTAAGATTTTCCAAAAAAAAATACACATACACCCCAGTGACCAAAACAATTATACGGTTGGTTGTTCAATTCGTTGACTATATTATTTGTTCAAAAGCCAGCTTTTTAGTGTGGTATAGATATTGCCTGAAAATTAATACTTGATTTTTTTTGATAAAAATCGTAAGAGACGTTTTTCAGAAAATTTAACCTTTCAAAAATATGACAGGTACCGTTGTTTTTGGTAAAAAACAATAATTCCAAAAATCCCTCTGTACAAGATCTAAAAACTGTTACATACCAAGTGGATCGGACCATCCGTTTAGACTTTAGCG
This sequence comes from Episyrphus balteatus, assembly GCF_945859705.1. Lineage (NCBI taxonomy): Eukaryota > Metazoa > Arthropoda > Insecta > Diptera > Syrphidae > Episyrphus > Episyrphus balteatus. The sequence goes on from NC_079136.1 coordinate 46,715,008, forward strand.
CCTTAAACAGACCGACAGACATCCTGACGGAATGAAATACAGACGGACTTTCGTGTTCCACTTTTTTCTCATTCTCTATCATCATAAAAATATGTTATTTACAATTAAATTTTCTGCATTGAAAAAAAAAAAAAAATAAAATGCACGACAAAAAGGCAAATTCCACAACATCCTATCCCTGGTTATTACAATTAAATTTTCTGCATTGAACAAAAAAAAAAAAAAAAAATCAAATGCACGACTGGGGTCGCACGTACTTCCTCTTGCAGTTCAAAGCACTTTTATGTTAGTTTACTTGTAGATTTTAAGATTTATAAATTTAAAGTAAATTTTTTGATGTTCGGGAAGAGCCGACATTTAATGAAAAATTTTGTTAAAAAATGAAAAAAAAAGTATTTTTTTATTTGACTTTTTTTTGAAAAAAATAAAAATGCAGTTTTATTGCAAATGCTTTGAATATTATGTCTGCAAAGTTTAATCAAAATCCTTAGAGCCGTTTTCGAGATATTTGGTTTGAATTGAAAAATTTGTATGGGAGGTACACTTTCTAAGAGAGATATAAAAAAACAAAAAAAAAAAAAACTTTCAGAATTCCATAAAAATCATCTGTACCAAATTTGAAGAAAATACGTCCACCTGTTTAGGCTGTGCACAACCGCACAGACGCACGGACGGAATTGCGAGACCCACTTTTTTGAAATTCTCCATCATCGTAATGTTGGTTTTGGTTAAAACTTCAAATTTTTTTTTTCGACACGAAACCAATACTTGCCGTATTGAGCAAGTAAAAATAATACAAAATGTGTGCATTTTTTTTTATAATTCGTCGAATTTCTTACAATTTTGGTTATTTGACCATATGTTTAATATTATAGTTGAATAGCTAATGTCTGGTTAAAAAGACAACATTGTAAGAAATTCGACAGACTAAAATACTGAAAGACCAACTTAAGGGCTCTCAGAATTTGGTAACTTGTTTATTCAAAATCCTAACGGTTTTTTTTATTAATAACAAAGAAAAATAACAAAAATAATAAAAAATTATTACAATTATTTTTATTTTAAGTGGAGCGATTGAATATAATTCAATTTTAAAGTTCAAGTAGAGTTGAGGTCACTGGAACTTTAAAATTGTTTTTTTTTTTTGTTTTTTATTAATATAGATTTTGTTAAATTTTTAAAAACCCCCATTTTGAACTATTATAATTTGCTTCATTAATTGGCTTTATTGTTTGCAATTCTGTCACTAAAACATTGCATTGGTCATAAGTTCGGAACAACATTTTCAAGAAATCCATAAAATTTCAAGAAAGAAAATTGTGAAAATTTTGGAAATTGGGGAAAGATTTAATCAGAATTGGAATGAAATGGAACATCGCTTTTGCAAATTCAATTCAAGTGACAAGGTATTGGATTAAGCATGATTAAAACGTTTTTGAAGACAAAGAAGAACATTGCAAGTGTTTTCATTGATTTTAACCTTTTGTGTTTCCAATTTAAATCAGTTTCATAAAAATCGCCCTTCCCGCTCTAGATTTTTTTTTGTCTCCACCCAAAGTAAAGTAATGCAAATTCACTGTTTGTATTTGAAGCTATAGTTATTTTCTGTAAGAAGTCAAATAAATAATGCAAAAATAATAATAATCAGTTTTTCAAAAATTTATTAAATGTCTTCTAATTTCATTTGTTTCTTTTGTTCACTTTTTTATAGGAGCCCTAGGAATAGGATACATTGCATTCAAATTTGGTCGAAAGTGGGCAATTTTGTCAACTTCAATATTTTACATCATTTCATACATTTTGTTGATTGTTGGTAATAATATTTGGTATATTTATGCAGCACGAACACTTCAGGTTCGTTCTTATGTTTTACACCAAAACAACTCTTCTAACTTCAATAGTTTCTGTTTTTTCCAGGGAGTTGGAGGTGGAATTACACATGCCGTGGTTCCAATGTACATTGGTGAAATAGCAACAAATGATCTTCGTGGTGCATTGGGGTCTATGCTTTTACTTTCTATGAGTTGTAAGTGGTTAATTTTTTTTCTCAAACCTTATCTTATAACTTTTTGTTTAAAGGTGGATTGGTTTTCGTGTACAGTATTGGACCATACGTTGATTATATGACCTTACAGTGGATTTGCCTTTCGATTCCAATTATTCAATTCTTCCTAACAATTTTCTTTATACCAGAATCACCGTATTTCTTCGCAATGAAAAACCGAACAAAAAATGGAATTAAATCCCTACGAATTTTACGAGGACAAAGGGAAAAAACTACCGAAGCCTTGATGAATCAAATTAAAAAAGAAGTCGACACCTCAATGTTGAATAAGGGATCCATTGTGGATGTATTCAAAAACCGCGGTTATAGAAAAGGCCTATTAATCGGTTGTGGCTGTTTGGTTTTCCAACAACTTTGTGGTACAAAAGCTGTACTTGTCAATAGCCAATCGATTTTTAGCAGTACCAATTCGAGTCTTGACCCAGCAATTGCTACCATTATCATTGGACTTGCTCAACTTGTTTCAAATTTTCCAACTCCTTTTATTGTTGAACGGGCTGGACGCAAAATCGTTCTAATAATTTCATCAGTTGGCATGTGTTTGGCACATCTGACACTCGGAACATTCTTCTACATTCAAACATTTGGTGATGCATCACAAATTTTATGGCTTCCAGTGCCGGCTATGATTGGATTTAATTTGTTCTTCGGGTTTGGATTTGGACCGCTTCCGTGGGCAGTGATGGGTGAAATGTTTCCATCGAATATCAAGTCGAGTGCTACTTCGATTGCATGTGGTATTTATTGGATAACCAGTTTTGCTGTGGTACGGTGGTTTCCTGAACTAAATGCCTTGGGACCGTATTATGCATTTTGGTTTTTTGGAGGAATGTGTGCATTGGCGACTTTATTTGTACTTTTTGTTGTAATAGAAACAAAGAAAATTAGTTTGCAGAGTATTCAAGAGAAATTACAAGCATGAGTTATATAATGCAAATGTTTTGTTGTAAATAAAAGACGTGATACAATCCTAAAGGTTAAAGATTTAAAAAGAGAAATAATGTTGTTTTTCATAAAGTTTGCAGACGTAGCCGAACGCAGAGGCTTTCTAGAATACTTTTTTTTATTCCACTAAGCATTACACTATTTAACGAAAAAATAATTTTTTTTGGAAACCAAGTGCCCAGAAAGCTCTTAAAAAATGTTTGTTATGTAATACCTATTCGAGATAAGATTTTTCAAAGTTTTTTGTCGTTGTTTTTTCAAGCATACTTTGTATTCGGACTAGAATTATTTTTTTTTCTGTGTCACTTCAGATGTGTAAGTGCAATGTTTCAAAACATTTAAAAAAAATCGATTTTTCAAAGGAATTTTTTGACAAAACAAAGTAAGAAAATTCAAAATTTTTTGAATCCTTGCTGTTTTAAATTCTGTATGTGTAGTACATTACCTGGCAAAGATAAGAAGATACTTTTCTTTAAAATCTATGTTATAAAGATATGACCATTTTTGTAACGATCACAATTTTCGACTCTTTTTGTTACTTTTCGTGTTTTTGTCTTTAACTTGAAAACGAGCCGAATTTTAAAATTTTCATTAAGTAACTTTTTGTAGATAATTAAATTTTTTATTAATATCAATCGCTTAAAAAAATTTTTTAAATTAAAATATTGTAAAAAACTTAAGAAAAACTATTCCAAAAAAAGAGAAAAAAAACATTTTTGATGTATTTACTAAATAGTTTGTTTTTATGATTTGACCACTTATAGATATTGAAAATGTGAAGGAGAAAATGATCACAAAAATTGAAAACGACTAAAATTGAAAAGAATATTGACTTTCGAAAACTGCTGTTTTTGGTCTTTTTGAACAAATTTTCTTAATCGACTTTGTCAATAAATTAGTCTTTCGATTTTCGATTTGGAAGGAAATACAGTAAAACATCTCCAATTCTAAAAAAATCCCCTAGAAGCATAGCCGTAGCTAGCATTTCATTTCGGGGGGTGTTAGCTCAGACCAAACAAAATTTTTTTTTAGAAATCACAGTACTTTGTATCAACTATATGTAACTGCAGTCGATTCTAAATCCCGCTAGATCAAATAGTCATTTGAACTGTGTAGAAGCGAAAAATTTGCCAATATCCTTTTTAAGTATTTTTTAGGAGAGGAATTCGTAGTTAAAAGTTTAAAAAAGCCCTGCTTACGGTAAACGAATTTAAAATTGGCTGAATATTCAGCGGCATCTCTAGTTTTGTAGGTACAAAGAGTGATAAGTTGGTTGATATAAATTGCGAGCGTTAGCGAGCAAGAAAATTTTTTTTAAGAAACAAATTTTAACCATTCTAAGGCTTTATAATGGTATATATATATATATATTTTATAGCAGAAAATTGACAGGTACATTCTATCTATTGAGTTGTAAATGAAATTAGCAATACTTAAAAACCAAAATTTAAAATAATCCAAGTTGTTTCACATGAGCTAATTACACTGGTCAACAAGGTTTTTGTTACAGAAACCAGGGTATACTTTTCTATAGGCTGAGCTCGAATCCGAAGTCAGAAAAATTCTATCACATCACGTTTTGGAGATATTCCCGTTAGAAAATCAAAATACCGATTTTTACCAGTTTTCAAAGTTATTTTTTAGCGTTTACTTATTTTTTTTTTAAATTAAATTTGTAACAGTTTCTAAAAGAATTGTGTCAAAATTTGAAAGCGATTGGTACAGAACTCTTCGATATTTGCTATTAAAAGCAAATAAATATGAGATGCCCCAAACACTTTGATTTCAAGTTATGATTTATCGAGGAAGAAAATAGATATTTAAAAGATTTAAACGGATTTAGAGAGACAAAACTTAATTCTTTTAGAAACTGTTACAAATTCAATTTAAAAAAAAATAAGTAAACGCTAAAAAATAACCCTGAAAACTGGTAAAAAGCGGCATTTTCGATTTTCTAACGGGAATATCTCAAAAACGTGATGTGAATTTTTCTGACTTTGGTTTCGAGCTCAGCCTATAGAAAAGTATACCCTGGTTTCTGTAACAAAAACCTTGTTGACCAGTGCCGAATCCGAACTCAGAAAAATTCTATCACATCGCGTTTTTGAGATATTCACGGTAGAAAATCGAAAATCCCGCTTTTTGCCAGTTTTCGAGGTTATTTCCTAGCCTTGGTAGGTACTACAGTCTCTGAATAAATCGATACATTTATTTTCGCTTACATACTGGATTTAAGGTTAACATAGAACAAAAGTGGGTAATAAGCAACTGAAGATATCTCGGACAGTAGAAAAGATGTCTGAAAGATTTAAATAGATTTAAGGGTAATATTTCAAAAACGAGATGTGATCGAATAAGTCCGTCTTTGGATTCGAGTTCGGCCACCGAAACCCTTTGAAAAAGCATAGTTTAGTCCCGGCACCAAAAACCCTGTATAAAAGGGTATTTAAAGGGTTCTTAAAAGAGCATTTTAAGGTGTTAACATAGTGCTTAAGGAAATGTTCAAAGAGATAAAAACTCTTTGTAATGGACCAAACAATTTTTGTTTTCCTTTATACAAACTTCATCGACAGCTTCTGCAACGATGCAAAATTGGTAGTGATTTTAATGGAGATTTTCGTATAGGTAATCAAATCACTAAAATACAAAAACAAATTATTTAGTGCTGCATATATTAGACTTGTATATGTTTATAATATAGGTATCTTTTGATTTTCTGAAAAAAAAATTTCGGTTGGGGTTAAACACCCAAAACCCCCCCCTAAATACGGCTATGCCTAGAAGCCTATCGCTTTTTGGAAAAAAAAAACTGACTTGGAGTATCAAGAGTATTTCAACATAAGCTGGTCACTCCAAATCACAATTTACGAATTTTGAATAGCACAAAATTCTATGTGGTTTATTAAATCAAGTTAAATACTGAAGGCATCCAGATCCTAAGTATGTGTTTCTAAAGTAAGTTTATTATAATGAAGATATTCTTGTATCTAAAAAAAAATTAATGCCTACAAAACACATGCGCTTAGATCTCATGACAGAATCACTAGACAAAAAACTTTTCTTAAGACTCTTTTATGACCCCAAAACACCATTGAAATTTATTTTCGCACAAGTGTGTTTACTAAGCTACTTTATTTAGTTTAGGTACACACGATAATAGTAAAAAAAATTTGCGTATAACAACATGATAAGATATAAGTTAAGTATATTTTCTTTGCAAAATTTAAAAGTTAATACTTTCTAATCGTTGAAATTTATTTATTTTGCAGATCAGTCTGTGCATAATTTAAAAATAGTAAAGATCTGATGAAAAATTATTATTATCAACGAAAAAATTACGATTACCGAAAAAAATTGGATGATTTTCTTAGTATTTTGAGAGTCGTGAAATAAGATTTAATTTTTGAAAGATTTCGAAAAACTTGTCCCAATTTTTTTAAACGATTGCCACTACTGAATTAAGGACATTCAAATTGACTAGAAAAAGGGAATTTCACACTGCTACAAAATTGAACTACCGCAGTGTTATTGTTAATTGGTGTAACTGGTGGCGTATGAGTGATTTTTTTAATTTTTATTTTTTATTTAGTTCAATCAAATTATTTTCAGTCATATAAAAGTGGACATTTCTGAATGAAAAAAAAATCTCTGATAGAAATTTATTTGCTACTCAAAAGTGCTGTGTTGTATGAAGTTTTTTACTGAACATTTTTATAGATCATATGAGGTTAAAGATCTTTGAAAACAGAAGCAGTAATAGCAAAAAAACATATCATCTGGACTTTTTTGGACTTTCAAATACAATTCCATTGGACTTATGGAGAATCTCTTACCGTTTGTACCAGGGTAAGATAAAACAATTAAAATTTAAAAACTTTTTCTTACTCCTAATTGTACATAATGTATTTATATAAAAATAAATTATTCATTTAACAGCTAATTATATGCAACACAAACTGTCGACTCAGCTCTCGATCGATGAATAGTTTCGTTGCATGCTTTTAGACACATTCCAACCATTTGAAAATAAATTTTCAATTTTTTATTTAAATTTGAATTGTTTGAAAATTATAATAAAAAGGATTTTAACTGACTTCTTGCTTGTCCGCTGGTTAAAGGCTATATGATGATGAATAAAATTAATTATGGCTCCTTCCATATGCAAAAGTCATGGAAAATTTTTTAATTTTAATTTATTTTTTTGTTTTAATGAAAATACATACTTTATTATAAAATTACACTTTAAGATAATTTAAATAACAAAAAGTTCAAAGTCTAAAAAAGGTAAATTCTCATCCAAAATTGTTGTCAGATGTTTATTCGATTGCTTTGTTTATATGTTACCACCCTAACTAAAATTTATATTCCAAAAATTATATGTGGTATATGAACTCGTGCTTAGAAGATATCATAACAATTTTAGATGAAAATGTTAAGGGGTAAATGGTGAAAAAGGAGTGTATTTTAGGATTTATAATTAAATTGAAAGATAAGTGGTATATTAAAAACTAAGTATTTATGTGTATTTACAAAAATATTAAACAACGGGATCTCTAAAATAATTAATCTAGGTGTACGTACAATTTTACAACTAGCATATTCTTGTAAAAAAAAGTATCTCAACGGCACGCAGCATGGTTCAATCAGTATTAAGTGTTTTTCTTTGAAACTACTAGTAACAATTACATATTCCTCATAGAAATACGTAAACAGATTTTCAAAAATATCAAAATTTAGGTGTTTGGCAAGCTTTTATTCAAATTTAGCGTTATTAAGGATGTAAAGATTTGTACAAAATTTGTCAATACCATTTTGTAAGAAAATTTCTGCAGTAACACTTCAATACTTTCATAATAACAAAACTATGATTTTTTGCTACCTACCTTTCCTTTAATTAAACAAAAAAAAAAAAAATAATAATATGCACGACTGTTTCGTACGTAGTTTCTCTTATGATTAAAGTTTCTTACAATGTAAGAGAATTGTTAATTTTATAAGAAATGTCAAAAAAAGTATTTAAAGTTGTGTTCAAAACTACTAAAACACTTTTTTGCATTGTTTTAATCTCCAAATAAAGCCTCCAATTTAATTTCTTGAATTACAAAGAATTTTTGGAATTTTTGTATGAAAATTGTTGGAGCCGTTTTATAAAAATATAATTTTTTATACCTAGGTAGTAGGGTGCTTCTTAAAAATCAATTTTCGAAATTTTAATGGGACACCCTTTCATTTTGTTCTTTCTGCCTTAAATATAAATTGGGTAAGATTTGGTCCATGTTGAACACGTTCTAGGGGTTGCTACCACAATTCAAAGTTTTGAAGAATACACCAAATTTTTTTTTTTTTCTCAGAAAATTTTAAAATTTGTAACTAGAATTAAGTACTTTTTATTAAATCTCGAACTGTTTTGAAAGAAATTTTGATAAAAACACAGCGGAATAAAAATGAAGTTTAATTTTGAATATTTTTGAATTTGACATTTTTTTTTTGTGTTATTCTGTAGAATAGCTAACTGAGTGATCTTTCTTAATTGAAAAATTCAATGATTTTATCTGATTGTTTATGAGCCTAATATCTTTATTCGACAGACAGTTAACTGACTGTTTATTAGAAGACACAGTGAGCCTGAACAAGTTTAAGGTTGACCTAAAATGACGACAAAAACTAAAGATGAGGCTTTGTTCCTGAAGGCCTCAGCAATAATAATCCGTTTTTACCAAAATCGGATTAGCTTCTTCCTTTTTCAAGATACCCCCCGTAAACGTGTTTTTTTTCGAGAAAAATTCATATCAACGCTAGGCTCGAGTACGATAACTTAGGCGCCGAGAATTGAAAATGGTTTTTAGTAGAAGTATTCAATACAATCATTTTTGGTTTTGGGAAGGAGGGTCTATGTCCCCCCCTTTAGGCGGGAGGGGCAGTTTTCTAAAAAATCAAACAAAAATTTATTAAAAAACAATGGCAGCACTTACAGTTACGAATGATACCTTTTTCAAAAGCTGGAATTGTACACTTAACTATAGTTTTTAAACCAAGTTATTTTAAACAGTTGTTTTCGAAATAATCGATTTTAAAATCAACAATTGTGAAAAAGAAGTTTAAAAAAATACATTGAATACTATTTTTATCAAGACTTTGGGTTTCATTACGTGATAAATTGATAAAGTAAACTACCTCAATAAATTCCTTATCAAATACTGAAAACCATATGTTTCTATGCCTTCTGATTTTTGAGAAAATTGAAAAAAAAGGAAAACTATTTTCTTTATCTTATTTTTATTTTCTTGGCTATTTTGCTTTGCCATTATCAAAAATCAAAAATTAAAAAGTACTGTGCTTAATCTACTTCGATTCCATGAATTTGTTTTATTTCCATTTAAAATTGGATCTTAAAAATAAAATTTCTTAGTACCAGTGTGGTACCAGAACGCTCATTAGTGAGCCTGATAAAGAAAGTAGTTTTCCTATTTTTCAATTTTCTCAAAAACTAGAAGGCATAGAAACCTACCGTTGATATGAATTTTTCTCAAAAAAAAAAAACACGTTTACGGGGGGTATCTCGAAAAAGGAAGCTAATCCGATTTTGGTAAAAACGGATTATTATTGCTGAGGCCTTCAGGAACAAAGCCTCATCTTTAGTTTTTGTCGTCATTTTAGGTCAACCTTAAACTTGTTCAGGCTCACTGTGAAGATTGAAAAATCGGGTCTTAAGCGTGCTTTGTACTGTAACAAAAAAATTTTTGTTGAAATTGATCTTTTTTTTTTTACTTAAATCTTCAGTGAATGGTAGCGACCCCTAAATTTTAATATTAAAATCGGAAAAAAAATACCATATACTATGCTTATATGGTAGAACATAATGCAGGGGTGTCCCATTAAAAAATCGAAAAAAAGATTTTTTCGACCATATAAAAAGCACCCTACTAGGTAGGTACATAAAAATTTTGGTATACCGTTTCGAAGAAATTATTTTTCAACATACATATTTCGACAAAATTTTAAGAAAATTCATTAATCCACTTTGAAAAAATTAATTTTACAAAAAAAAAATTGATTTTTCAAAAAAAAATTTAATGTTTTTAAAAAAATCCAAATTAAATGTTATTGAATTTTTTAATTATTGAAAAATTTTCGTTGAAATCGGTTAAGCAGTTTACGAGAAAGTCAGAAATCAAGAACACTGTTCTATGGCAGATACCGTTAATAAGGGTAAAAAAAATTATATTTATTTAAAAAGTAGGGAAGAGTGGGGCAGTTTTGAACACGGGGCACATTTGAACACTGCACATAAAATTTTAGTATATCAATCTTTTTTAGATGTATTTCGATATTTGAACCCATCAACATGGTATCCATAAATGTCAATGACTTTTCATCGTTATCTTGGCTGACTTTCAGATTTATAGGTGGAAGGTGATTTTTATAGTGGTTTTGCATTATTTCAGTTTTTTAGTTGTAAGAGTTTAAAAAAAAATTGGTACGTGATTTCAAAACGCAATACAATTTTTGTTAATGGTAAATGAATTTTAAACTAATTGACGGTGAATTTTTGAATGAATATATTAATGTTAAATATCACGGTGCGACACTGAAAATACACCCGACAAATTACATAGTGTAGGCTGTTCGTATGGTCGAATAATGGGTAAAAATATTTTTGTTATATTTTTGGAACCCTCCATTTTGTTTTTATTTACAAAAAACCATTTTTACAGACCTTACGATGTAATCTATCAATATCTCAGTCATTTTTCTAACAACTCTCAATATGTTATATGTTTTTGAAAAGAAGATTTCCAGACCATTTGAATGATGTATGTAAGTCTATTGTTTAAACAAATTAGGTGTAGGTTTTTATCCCATAAATCTTGAAAAAGTGATTTTTTTTCTCAATTTTTTCAACTTTACCTAATTTTTTTTGCAAAATAAAACAAACAAAAAAATAAAGTAAGGTTATATTCTGAAAGAATATACATTTAGGCACAAATTGGTGTATTTTTTTTATACATGGGGCACTTTTGATCATAAGAGCCTATATTTTTAAAACATCAAAATTAATATAAATAATTTGTTTAACTAACCAAATGTTCTTTGAAATCGAAGTTCAATGTTACTGTTCAATGTTAGTAAACTTTACAGATCAAGAAAACGAACATATTTCGTTCAAGCAGTGGCGAAAGCAAAAAGTGTTCACTCTCCCCTATCTATCACCTGATGAGCCGAAGGACTTTCATTTTTAATACCTAATTAAAATCGTTAGAGCCATTTTTGCGAAAAACAGCTTTTTCCATTTTAGCCAAGTCGAGTAAAGTTAATTTTGATTCTAAGAGACCCACTTTTTTGCATTCTCCATCAAACCTACCTCGAGTTCTACTTTTTACTTGCTCAATAGGGCAAGTATTGGTTTCGTGTAAAAAAAAAATTCGAGGTTTTAATCAAAACTAACATTACGATGATGGAGAAGTCCGAAAAAGTGGTTTTCGTCATGACGTCCGTCGGTCTGTGCGTCGGTGCGTCGTCACAAAAAGCTGTACATGAAGCTGCAGCCTAAACGGGTTGAGGGATTTTCTTGAAATTTGGTACAGATGATTTTTTTGTAATTTCCAAGGTTGTTTTTTTTTTTGTTTTTAAATATATCGCTTTAAACGTATACCTCCCATACAAAGTTTTGGAGTTATTGCAACTTTCTCGAAAACTGCTCTAACGATTTTGATTAAATTTAACATACGTAATGCTGTTTGCAGTTCTAACATAACTGCGTTTTTAGTTTTTCTCAAAAAATGCGGATAGTGAAAATATGACATTAACTCTTTTTTAAATCGCGGATGTCGGCTCTTCCCGTACATCTTAATGGAGTTATTGCAATTTTCTCGTAAATGACTCTAACGATTTCGATTAAATTTTACACAAGTAATGTTATACGTAAATCTAACGTAACTGCGTTTTTAGTTTTTCTCAAAAAATACGGAAAATGGAAATATGACTTTACATTTTTTTAATCTTTGATGTCGGCTCTTCCCGTACACCGTTAATGAGTTATTACAATTTTCTAGACTAAATTTGATATACATAATGCTTTAAGTGATTTTAATATATGTAGCTAATTGCGTTTTTTGTTTTTGTCAAAAAAACACGAGTAACAAAAATATGGCGTAAGAAAAACTAAAAAAAAATAATTTCGTATTTTTGCATTTCTTATGAAATTCCTTAAAAAAATAAAATTTTAACTAATTCAAAATATTTTTTTTTAAATCTTTGACATAAAAGCTACTTTTATCATAAGAGCAAGTACGTGCGGCCCCAGTCGTGCATTTTATTTTTAATCCTAAGCTTTTCCCATATCGCATAAAAAAAAAGCGGAAAAACGGACCTCGTGTGGTGTGTGGCACACAAAATACCAGTTGTTGTTTTTATCTTGTTAATACGTCTTAATTAAATAAAATAGATATATCATAATGCTTATCCTATAGAAGATAGCAAAACTTGTATTTTGACATGTTTGTGTGCATATCTGATCAAAAGTCAAAACGATCCGTTTTATTTACATAAGTCAAATCTTAAACTATTAATTTAATTCTTTAACATATCTTTAATTACCTAAAATCTGATGGTAATTGATCAATACTTATAATTTTTGACAGAAATGTTCTTCAGTTATAGTTTATCTAAAATTCTGCTATAGGAGCAATTATATGATCAGGAGCGAATTAATATCAAATATAAGAATTTCTTATATTTGATATTAATTCTATAAGCTGCCATAATCTAAAAAAAAGGTCCTAATCTCAAAATGATTTCTGCCTCATGTTATAAGCCAAAGATCATATTACATGTAAATACAATAAAATAATAATAAACATGTGAAATATCGATTAAACAAACTTGTGAAATGTCTGAAAAAAGCCCATACAATTTGAACGCCTAATATAATTGTTTTTTTCCGAATTACTGATTAAGTTTAAGAAGATCTCCAAGTTGAAAATTGTGGCCCAAAGCTTTTGAATACTGTAATTCGACACACCGAATCGTTGTTGATGAAAATAAATAAGATCTTCTCATCAGGCTTCCAAATTTGTCTGGTATAAATTTAAATATTAATTGATAACCCTTAGAAATCTTTAACAAAATTAAGTAGTCATCGGAAGCTATTACCACTATTATCAGGGCACGGGTCGAGCAATTAAATATAATTTTAATACCACACAAAGCCGATCTTTAGAAAATTTGTAATCTACGTAACAGGAGCGAACTTGAAAATGATAATAAGGGATCGTCCGAAACATATAAAATTTGTTACAATGCTTTTATTTGACGTTTTAATATTCAAATGTTTCGAAAACTTGGTAATGTAGATATTCCCAGTCTTCGGATATGTGTTCAACTAACAAAATCAATCTAAAAAGTAAAGTTTGATAAGGCACCAAAAAAAAAAATAAGCATGCTGATAATTTTAGGCCTCTAAAGATCACCATCCGCTACTGACACAGATAAATCAAAATCAAAATAAACTATTTTTTTGTTTGTCTAAACGAAGAGTAATAAATTGTAGGCTTTCAAAAATACTCGTGACAGTCAAATGTTTTAGTCGATGGACTTAACTTCGGTGAATAAAAAGTGTTAAATAGTTGAGTTCTTTTTGATAACTGAAGTCAAAAAAGCAACTACTCATCATATTGACATATTTGCCAAAAGTAACTAAAATACTTTAAAGTTTTTATATTTCACAATTTTTATTGAGACAATTTGAAATCAATGATTTATTATACGACTTGATTAGAAAATTATTGCAAATCATTTGATTCTTGTATTCGGGTTAGTTTTAAAAGACACTTTGGTAGTTCTTAGTCGTTAAAGAAGAAGGTGTGGTCCACTTTATATTACTACGGTGATTTTGTGTTTAATTTTAATCTCTAAAAACTTACGGTATAACTTTCGATAGTAAACTTTTGAAACTGTGTCCAGCTATGATTCTGTTAACTTGTTCAAGCGTATATTGGCCAACCTTTTTAATTGTTAGATTAAGTAAAAACTATAAGTGTCAAAATAATGGCTATGGTCGAAGGAAGTTAATTATTAAAATAAATCGGATACAATTCTGAATTTGTTGTATTTTGAAAGCCTTAGTAAAGTGTTATCAGGTATTAAAACAAAAGTGCTGCTGCCAAAAACCGAAAAGAATTAACAAGTTCAAACCTTATTTTTATCTTTACAAAGTGATACCTAACTCATTTTTAAAGTTAAGGCACTTTTCCTTAGAACAAAAGATATCAAAAGTTCAGGGTTTAAAAAAGTTTTGAAAAGGGTTGTAAATAATAATTTAAAAAAATGCATTACCAATAAAAAAAAATTGATTGCAAATAAAAACATTTTGCATTAAAAAAATGAAAAAAAAAAAATGTCTGCATTACAAAAAAAAAATAATAATGCGAAACGTGTACATTAAACAGTTTTTTAATATTCGTCGAATTTCCTACATTTTTAATTATTTGGTCTTAAATTAGGGTTAATATTATTGTTGAAATAGCTTATGTACGGTCAAATAGTCGAAATTGTAGGAAATTGGACGAATAGTAAAAAAATATTTAATGTATTGATTTTTTTTTTCAATGAAAACATTTTTTTATTTGCAATACCTAACATTTTTTTTAATGCAAAAAATAAATTTAGTTGCAATTACTTAATACAATTTTTTTTTAGTTGCAATAAATAATTTTTTTTAATTCAATTTTTTTTTTTTATTTGTACCAACTGGAAAACAAATGATTTTTAACAACTCTAGTTCTGAAATGATTCAATATTTTTCTGGCATTTCCAATCATTACAAAAAGAGTGTTTTCGATTATTTTTTCTTTCACGGTCAAATTATGAAGATGGCTAGGATGTTTAGAACGAGTTCGATCAACTATTGTTATTATTATTAATTAAATGATTAGGCTATTCATTACCTACGTTTTTTAATCTCTCAAATGATTTATGCAACATTGAATTTAAATCTCGGTCAAGTGCGAAAAAATAGCAAAAATTAAACTTTTTTTTTTTTTCTTATAGATTACCAATAATGGATCCAGTGAAAAATTATCGGCTTTATTTGTTAACATTTTATGGTAAAGACACTTTTCGTGTACATCTTAATCAGACCAATTTTAACATAATGTGAATATCTTTATTATTAATTGAAGCTTCTTTGGGAAGTTTTTCGGTGGGAGTATACATTGGATGGACTTCACCTATGGTACCAAAGCTGCGAGATAACACTTCAGATAGTCCATTAGACTATGGCATTAGTACGGCAGAAGAAGGATGGATTGGTTCATTGACTGCAGTTGGAGCTTTCTTTGGTAAGTACGCAAATAAATATAAAGTAAATTGAGTCTTTTTAAGTGTCAAAAAAAATGCAACAGTATAACTTTTATAGATTAAAATTGTTTCATAAAAAAAAAATTAAAATAAAAATAATTTATGAATCTTATTTGGCAGATTAAATAACCTTATAGTATTAATATAAATACTTAAATCAGGTTTGTTAAAATATATAATTTGTTGCAAGTGTTTTTAAATAAAGTTTTCTATTGCAAATAAAAATATTTTTCATTAAAAAAATGTTATTGCAAACTAAAAATGTTCTGTATTTCAAAATAAAATTCAATGCAAAATGCGAATTTCTTACAATTTTGATTGAATATTTGGCCTTAAATAATTTTCAAAATTATATTTAGTATTATATATACTGTACATATACATACATATTTTATTGGTTGAACAAGCTCATGTTGACGTGGAAAGTAAAAATCGTAAGAATAGTAAAAAAAAAATGTAAAGCACACATTTTGCGTTGAATTTTATTTTAATGCAGAAAATATAAATAATTGATTATATTTTTTTATTTTGATATATTTATAACGGGATCGGGTCAAAATTTTGGCCTCAAAATTCTGCTTTTCAAAATTTTGCTTTTTTAAAGAAAATTCTGTTTTTCAAAATTTTGCTTTTTTTCTATTCTGCTTTTCAAAATTCTGCTTTTTAAAATTCTGCTTTTCAAAATTCTGCCAGCATTATACTTGAACAAAAAAATTTGTTTTTTTTTTTTTTTTTATAGCATATGCGCTGACTAAGAAAAATACACCTCATTAATGTAATTCAACGTTGGCACTTTTCTAAATTTTTTTGTTTAAGTGTCGCAAATATTTTTTAAAATGCATAGACTGACTTTCTTTCAAATAAAATCTATAACTTATTGGAACCTATGTTGTTTGATACAAGATATTCCTTTTCTTATTCAAATTTTTGAATATATTCATCTTTATTTGACAAATTAAAAAATTTTAAATTGTTTTCGGAAATGTTTAGTATTAAAAACCTTTTCTTAATATTTTCAAATTTATTCATTTATAAAACAAAAATTAATATACATTCAAAGAATACAAATTATATATGTAAGATAATTTTTCAAGAAAATGATTTTACAGAATTATGAAAAGTAGAACTTTGAAAAACAGAATTTTGAAAAACAGGATTTTGAAAAGCAG
This sequence comes from Episyrphus balteatus, assembly GCF_945859705.1. Classification (NCBI taxonomy): domain Eukaryota; kingdom Metazoa; phylum Arthropoda; class Insecta; order Diptera; family Syrphidae; genus Episyrphus; species Episyrphus balteatus. The sequence goes on from NC_079136.1 coordinate 46,731,544, forward strand.
AATTTTGAAAGCAGAATTTTGACAAGAGAATTTTGACCCCGGCAGAATTTTGACCCCAACCCATTTATAACCCTGATTTAAATAGATAAATATTAAATGCCTTACACTTTTTGATAATAACTTATTTTGTCTCAGCACTTAGAATTCAAAAATATTTTTTAATTCATGGAAATTTTAGAAAGGAGACATCCCAAAAAGTGGATTTCGTTTGTTTTGGAGGCATTAACATTTTCTCAAAAATAGCTCTGACAATTTTAGTAATAAAAAAGTGTTTATTATTTTACGTCCCTTATTTTGGCGGGCACCTTGAATAATGAAAATTTATCTCATTAATTGTAGATAATTAAATGCTAATTTGTTGCCCAAACCAAAAATTTGTAGCTCGCATAGTTTTTGAATTATTGAATTTTCCGCTAAAATAAGTCTGTAGTTAGCGGACAAAATCCGAAATGATTGAAAATAATGATCTTACTTGACATCCAAATTTGAAGCTTTTTCAATGCTTTTCAATTACATAAACTTTGTAACTTTGTAACTTGAATAGTTTTTTTGTTATTCAAAATTCCGCTAAAATAAGACTGAAGTTAGCGGACGAAAGTAGAAAAATTTATATTTTTTTGATGCCCGAAATTGTAGCTAATTAAATGCTAATTTGTTGCGCAAAAATTAATTTTTTAGCTCCATCCAGTCATTTTTTATTTCACCTTAAAGTTTCAAAAGTGCACTTCCGGTTTGATGAGGCCAGTGGAGACTTTTTTAAAAAATCACTTTTTAAGTTTTTTCTTTTGCCATTAATTGTAGCTTTTGAATACATTATTTTTGATTTAAACCTCAGTTTTGTAGCTCAAACCGTTTTTGAAATATTCAAGATTTTGTTTTAAAAAGATAGCTCAAAAGTTGCGCAAATTTGTTGCATTTAATTAGCTACAATTTTGGGCATCGAAAAAATATTAATTTATCTACTTTCGTCTGCTAACTTCAGTCTTATTTTAGCGGAATTTTGAATAACTAAAAAACTGTTCAAGCTACAAAAACAAAGTTTATGAAATTGAAAAGCATTTAAAAAGCTACAAATTTGGATGTCAAGTAAACTCATTATTTTCAATCATTTCGGATTTTGTCCGCTAAATTCAGACTTATTTTAGCGGAAAATTCAATAATTCAAAAACTATGCGAGCTACAAATTTTAGGTTTGCGCAACAAATTAGCATTTAATTATCTACAATTAATGAGATCATTTTTTTTTCGATTCCGCCACAAAGTGTCCGCCAAAGTAAGCGACGTCAATAATTATTTTGTACCTACTTACATCATAGTTTTTTAGATTTTGTTTTGAATTGATCTTAAAAAACTGTTCCCATGCCAGACAATTTACAGGTGTCCCATCCGTAACTCGACCCATGATATCCAAGAAAACCGAAATAAAAAATAAAATAATTTAATTTTTTTTTTTAAATAAATGTTAAAAAATGCTTTTACCTTCGAAAATAATCGTTAAATTATCTGTCCACCAGTTGAAGTAGTGGAATTGTGTAGGTACAGAATTCTGTTTTACTCAAAACCAATATGAAGAGCAATTAAAAAAGTTACGTATACGCCATAGTAACTTATTTTTTCTTAGTAAGATATACATTAGGGTGGGTCAAAAAAATCGAAATTCTTTTTTTTTGAATTGGTACTCCGAAAAATCGATTGCTAGACCCCTCTAGAATATACACACCAAATATGAGCTCTTTATATTAATGGGAAGGTCCTCCGCTGTGCAATTTTCCAGTTTTACATCAAGCTTCTACTAAAAACAAATAATTTTTTTATTAATTGACTTTTTAGCAAATTTCTTCTCATATTCTTGTAGGAAATTGAACGCTCTACAAAAAAGGCCTTATACACTTTTTTCGTTTATCTAACCTTTGAATAGATATTTGAGGTCCAAAAATCGAAAAAATCTTTAAAAATTCGTTTTTTGTTCTTAATTTTGTAACAAATTGAAAAATTATAATGATCAAACGCGCAAGACATATTCTTGCTGGAAATTGATTGCTCCACAAAAAAGGTCTTAATAACTTTTTTCATTAATCTAACCATTCTAAAGATATTCGAGGTCAAAGTTAAAAAAAAATATAAAAACATTTTATATTTTTAAAAAATTCTAATTCCCTGAAACTTCATTATTTTCAAATTAGCAAGATATATTCTTGTAGGGACTTAAACGTTCTACAAAAAATTCCTTGGAATCAAATTGATTGCTTTAACCGTTTAGAAAATATTCGTATCCAAATCAATGCTCACTGATTTCAATAGTTTTCTTATGACCCGTATGCATTGCGATTTGGATACGAATATCTTCTAAACGGTTAAAGCAATCAATTTGATGCCAAGGAATTTTTTGTAGAACGTTTAAGCCCCTACAAGAATACGTCTAGCTAAATTGAAAATAATGAATTTTCAGTGAACTGGAAATTTTTTAAAAATATAAAATGTTTTTATTTTTTTTTTTAACTTTGACCTCGAATATCTTTAGAATGGTTAGATTAATGAAAAAAGTTAACAAGACCTTTTTTGTGAAGCAATCAATTTTTAACAAGAATATGTCTTGCGCGTTTGATTTTTATAATTTTTCAATTTCTTACAAAATTAAGAACAAAAAACGAATTTTTAAAGATTTTTTCGATTTTTGGACCTCAAATATCTATTCAACGGTTAGATAAACGAAAAAAGTGTATAAGGCCTTTTTTGTAGAGCATTCAATTTCTTACAAGAATATGAAAAGAAATTTGCTAAAAAGTCAATTAATAAAAAAATTATTTTTTTTTAGTAGAAGCTTGATGTAAAAATGGAAAATTGCAAAGCGGAGGACCTTCCCATTAATATAAAGAGCTCATATTTGGTGTGTATATTCTAGAGGGGTCTAGCAATCGATTTTTCGGAGTACCAATTCAAAAAAAAAGAATTTCGATTTTGTTGACCCACCCTAATATACATAGTTCAAAACTCTACTGCGGTCTTAAAGATTGTGGAATCTAATGAAAAAAATTTTTTTTATAATTTATAATTCACTTTAAGTAAACGGAGAATAAGAATGCAGAAGGAAACTTCTGCATAGGTAATTTTAATTGCACGTCAAAAAAATTGTTTAAAAATTCCCATACTTATTTATTGTGTATTCTTATTTTGTTAGCCTTTTTATCTACTATCTTATTAACTGCAATGTTCTTTTTTGGCTTTTTTTTTCAATAGGAGCTCTATCAATAGGATTTATAGCTTCCAGGCTAGGTCGAAAATGGACAATCTTAACAAGTTCTATATTCTTCGCTATTTCATATATTTTGCTGATGGTTGGTAGTAATATTTGGTACATTTATGCAGCTCGTGTGCTTCAGGTTCATTACTATTTTTGCAACCAAATTATTCGTATGTTAATAATAATAAATTCTTATATTTCAGGGTCTAGGTGGGGGAATTGCTAATGGCGTAATTCCAATATATATTGGTGAAGTTGCAACTGATACTCTTCGCGGAGCATTAGGTTCTATGTTACAACTTTCTTTGAGTTGTGGACTGGTATTCGTGTACAGTATTGGACCATATGTCAGTTATATGACCTTGCAATGGATTTGTCTAATAATTCCAATCTTTCAATTTTTGGTAACAATTTTCTTCATGCCAGAAACACCATATTACTATGCAATGAATCATCACACTTCGAATGGAATAAGATCGCTACAACATATTCGTGGACAAAAAGAAAAAACTTGCGAACCTTTGATGCGTCAAATTCAAAAAGATGTTGACGACTCAATGTCGAATAAAGGATCTGTCGTAGATATATTTGCAAATCGTGGCTACAGAAAGGCTTTACTTATCGGCTGTGGTCTGTTGGTTTTCCAACAACTTTGCGGTACTAAAGCTGTAATCATCAATAGTCAATCGATTTACAGCAGTGCCAATTCGAGTCTCGATCCAGCTATTGCTACCATTTTCGGTGGACTTGCTCAACTTGTTTCGAATTTCCCAACTCCGTATGTTGTCGAACGGGCTGGACGAAAAGTAGTTCTGCTAATCTCAGCTAGTGGCATGTGCTTAGCACTTTTGATATTGGGAACATTTTTCTACATTCAAACCTTCGGCGATGCATCGCATATTCTTTGGCTACCAGTTCCTGCAATGATTGGCTTCAATTTGTTTTATGGGTTCGGATTCGGTCCAATCCCGTGGGCAGTGTTGGGTGAAATGTTTCCATCCAACATCAAGTCCAGTGCTACATCGATTGCGTGTTCGGTTAATTGGCTGACAAGTTTTGTCGTAGTTAGGTGGTTCCCAGAATTTAATGCTTTGGGACCGTATTATGCTTTTTGGTTTTTTAGTGTAATGTGTGGATTGGCGATATTATTTGTACTCTTTATTGTGATAGAGACAAAGAAAATAAGTTTGAAGAGTATTCAAGAGAAATTACAGGCGTGATATATGCTTGGTGAAAGTATCTTAATTATTGATAAGAACTAAAATGTATTTGTTTTTGTAAATAAAAGACTTTATGTGAATAAAATATTTAAAAGAAAGAAAAAAAGGAATTTATTATTTTTGGTGCTCTGTATTTGAAACGATAATTCGAAATTAAAGTAATAATAAAATATTTGAGTTGACAAACCTCAAATCAGTGAAGGTCGATGTTATTTATTTAAAATCGATACCTTCTACGACAGCGATAAGTAATTTACTATCCGATTGGGACATCATTAAAAAATAATCTAATTCTGATTACGTATTCGTTTATATATCCAATATAAAAATGCACTCAAGTTCAATAACTATACCAATATAGATAAAGAGAAATGTTTTTGTACGACACTGTCATTATCATAATTTATCAGACTCAATGATATAGATTCTTAATTAGGTTTTATTGGTATACAAAATTTTCTACTATTGAGTCGCAATCGGAACTGAAATTTAAACGAGACACATAAGTTGCATGCAGGTAGATTATAATGATTACGTTTTTTTTACCTAAACCAAAGCAGACACTTTAACACAAAAAAAAGTCTTGGTAAAAAGTAGGTAGTTACTAATTTTATAAAACTAGTACCGCAAGAATTACTGTTTTGTTTTAATAAACAACTAATGGTATTTTCGTTTGGTAAAAAAAATAAATTTATTTTTTGTACTAATTCGGTCTAAAAAAACAATTTTTGATCTGTTCAACTATAAGAAAGTAGTCTCAAGAACAGTTTTTTGACAGATTTAGATAAAAAAATAAATTGATTTTTTTACCAAACGAAAAGAGATAGCAATACTTAAAATATAGTTAAAAAGCATGTTTGACCAATATAGAATGCACGATTTTAGTATGAAATAATAGTTAATGCTGTAAAGTTAAGATATTTAAGTTTAAAGTTGGTAATTTCAAAATATACCTAGATTTTGTTTATTTCTCAAATACCGTGAAATGGAGTGACTTTGTGCCAGTCCTGTTTTTACTTGCAATATAGGGTCAATGTGGGTAAATGTAAACAATTTCATGTCTTTTTTTTCTTTCGACTTTAGATTTTTTTATGTTTTCACGGAACAACTTGAATGGTATCTTCAAATGCAAATATGAAATGATGGCAATTCTTCTTTATAAATATAAACAAATATTTCCCAAATTGTTTACATTACTGTCAAATATGGCATGTTTACAAATACCCCACCATGTTTGTGTTTTTTTGCAAATTCGGGGTAAATGTAAACGGTGGTTTAAAATTTAGAATTTCCTCTTTAACATATGTATAACAACTTGAAAAACGTTCAAGAAGGTATTTGACAAAAACTTTTTCAAATTCCAATAAAAGTTTTTGTTTCCTTCCTTTGATTCTTTATATAGGCGCCCAATATGCATCCTGAGCAGCTCTGAACGTCATATTTTTCGTTTTTTTACGTCAACGACCGATTTTGCAACATCATCTACTGAAAATGATGGTGTTGGCTACTTTAAAATGTGACTCCGCGGCACTTTAGCAATAGTAATTGACTAAAAATACTTTATTTTTATTAAAACCAATAATTTCACCAAAAATGTTTGTTTATATTTACCCCCAGAATACGTTGTTTACATTTACCCATTATGAAAAATATTCTGGGGTAAATGTAAACACATGCAAATCGACATAAGTGTCCTGTATTTTAAAATTTGCTTGTATCACATAGAATCTACATCAAAATTAAAAACAAAAAAGTATTTGCAAATTATACTGACTTAATTGAATCTGCAAAAATATTTAATTTTTCTGAAAGACTAACGACTTGCTTGGCACTTTAAAAAATTATCTTTCACGGAAAATACGCTTCTTCGAATGAATTCTTTCTTGACAGCAATGAGCTTGACGTATAAGTTAAAAGATACATGCGTCCGCGGTTTGTACTTATGTATGCATCAAATAGATTTAACTGAAGCTTGTTATGAGCCATGTTTTCATTTACCCCTGTTTACATTTACCCACATTGACCCTAGGTACTAGGGAAAGTAACCTAACAATTTTACATGACATTACGATGATGGAGAATGCCAAAAAAGTGGGTCCGGCAATTCTCTCTGTCTGTTTGTATATTCTTCGACCTACAGCCTAAACAGGTCCGTCAAGATAGCACCCACACCCCCAAATTTCCAAAATCTGAGTATGCAATAATTTGTTGCTAATTTGTTGCTAATTAGTTGCTCTAATCCCGAATTTGTTGCTCCACCCCTTCCCCCTCAAAATTGATGTGGAAGGTGTGGGTGCTATCTTGACGTCAAGATAGCACCCACACCCATTAAAAACTCAACATTTAAAAAAACTGAGTATGCAATAATTTGTTGCTAATTTGTTGCTAATTAGTTGCTCTAATCCCGAATTTGTTGCTCCAAGATTTGACCTTGAAATGCACTTTAACAGTTTTCTCAAAAAAGCTAAATTCCCTAAAAATGAACGCACAGCAACAAAAATGGTGTCAAATTAAAGGGCTTCTCAACACCTTTTCAAAAAGGTCTCATTCGACTTTTAAATCCATCTCCTTCATGTCCAAAATGCATTGTGGAACATATCAAAACGTCAAGATAGCACCCACACCAAGAAAAACTTACAAATTTAAAAAAATGAGTATGCAATAATTTGTTGCTAATTTGTTGCTAATTAGTTGCTCTAATATCGAATTTGTTGCTCCACCCCTTCCCCCTTAAAATTGGTAGAAAGGGTGTGGGTGCTATCTTGACGTCAAGATAGCACCCACACCCCCAAATTTCCAAAATCTGAGTATGCAGAATTTTAGTGTTAATTTGTTGCTAATTAGTTGCTCTAATCTTGAATTTGTTGCTCCATGATTTGACCATAAAACCGGCTGCAACAGATGCAGTTTTGTGGAGACTTTTTATCTATGATCTTTTTTAAAAAACTAAAGATGCCAAATAATAAACATGATGTGATACTCTGCAAAAAGTTACATTCAAACTTTAAATCGCAATCCATTCCGGTATTATAGGCCAAAAACTAGTTTTTGATGACGTCACTTCGACAAAAAAAAGTAGCCCCTCAACGAATTAAATCCAAAAATCTGAAAAATCAGAAATTTGATTCTCCTGTGATGTTTATATCTAATTTAGATACTAAATTTTTCCATTACGTACCTATATAGGTAGGTCCTACCTAACTAACAAAAATATATCACATCCATAATATGTATAAATTTCAAAAATCTGAGTAGGTATACCTACCTACAGATATTACTTGCTACAACCAATAACCACTTAAGGCGAAAAAGAAAACAAAAATTAGGTCTAACTATAATGCTCCGCATTTGTAAATGTGCCGCAAAAAGAGCTCAATCTTTTCTTAATTCGATGTAGATGGTTTTAATTTATCATAGTTAAAAAAATAGGAAGACGAGACTTCTAATTGGAAAGCATCATTAGCGCACTCAAAAATGTTTGGCTTTACTCACTAAGTTCCTAAAGGCCTCAATCCCACATTTGACCCCTCTTATATTGCCCAATGTTTTCAAAATTGAAATTGAATTTTAAAAATTAAGCACTCAGTTGTTTCAAACAAAGGAATATGATAACAATAAGCATTATTGTTACAATTTCTTGAATTTTTAAAAACTTGTACAAATTGTGAATAGTGTGGGTATTTGTATCCTAAAATTTTTATGCATTTTTCCGTCGGCTAATTTTATCAATATATAGCCTTAATTTTGGAGAGATGCATTTCACATTCATTTAATTTCATTTACTACCACTATTACATTTCTAAAACCCTCAACGCTCTTCATCCAATCAGATCCCTACCTATTTTTTTTAAACAAACAAAATAAAAATTTATCTACCTATACTAAATAAAAAAAATCACACATTGATTTCCTTAAGAATAATCGCGTGTGTATGCGTTGATTTTAATTTTGGCTCCGCCCTCGACGTCTACTTTGATGAAAATACACTATCCAAATCAGCAATACCTACACGCCTACACCCTGAAATGTTTCTTTCTTTAGTCGGTTTCAGAACTGCTCTGAGGTAAGTATGATTTGCGTTCTCTCGAGTCAAAAATATTATGACTAAGGTAGGTATATACATACATATATACACATAGGTAGATATAGCTCGTAGGGTCTTTCTTAATTTCATGTGGATTTTAAATGTTGATATTAGTATGAAATTTTTTTTTTCTTTACTATACGATAAAAATCGTTGCATACCTTAAGGGAAACAGTAAGAAATTAAGTATTTTAAGAACTGATTTTTAAATCGTTAGTTAGACTATGAGAAAAATAAATTTCATTATAAAAAGATGGGTGGCATAACAGCTAACATAAATTTTCTTTATTTATTAAACTTGTTTTTGTTTTGTTTGATATTATAAGAACTATGAAATTATACAGTCTATCTAAAAAATTATCTTGAGTGAAAGGGTGATTTTTTTTAAATGGTAGGTATCCTAACTAATTCATTTTCTCATGGAAATTCCGAATAAAGTAAGTCTATATATTTTTACTTGCTCTATAGGGCAAGTATTGGTTTCGTGTCGAAAAAAAAAATTGAGGTTTTAATCAAAACCAACATTACGATGATGGAGAATTCCGAAAAAGTGGGTCTCGCAATTCCGTCCGTGCGTCTGTGCGTCTGTGCGTCTGTGCGTCTGTGCGTCCATCTGTACACATTTCCACAGCCTAAACGGGTGGACGGATTTTCTTCAAATTTGGTACAGATGATTTTTATGGAATTCTGAAAGTTGGTTTTTTTTTGTTTTTTTTTATCTCGTTTAGAACGTATACCTCCCATACAAAAAAATACGATATTGCGAATTTCTCGAAAACGGCTCTAACGATTTTGATTAAACTTTGTATACGTAATATTTAAAGCAGTGGCAATAAAACTGCATTTTTATTTTTTCTTAAAAAAGTCAAATAACAAAAAAAAAAATTTTTCATTTCACAAAATTTTGCCCTAAATGTCGGCTCTTCCCCAATATCATTTTTTTTTAAATTTAGAGCCAGCTTTTAAAATCTACAAGTAGACTAACATAAAAGTGCTTTGAACTGCAAGAGCAAGTACGTGCGACCCCAGTCGTGCATTTTATTTTTTCATGTGATAGGGTGTTTTTTTAGGTCTAGAGAAAATGTGGGTTTATTTGAAAAAATGAGTAATAATAGTGGTATTCTATTGAAATTCAGCAATTATGGTACTTTTCAGATTGGAAACAATAAACTGTAGTTCCTATAATAATAGGTAAAAAGGGTGTTTTTTTTTTGTAGTGAAAACAAAATTGATGGGCTACCCTAATGAAATTTGGTAAAAACCTTGTATTAGCTATATAAAGCAATACTAAAGAGTTTTAGTAAGTATAAAAAAAAATTGAGTGTGAAAGGGTGTTTTTTGCAAATAGACAGTAATTGGTCCCAAAAAGCCAATGAACCGTGTATAACGTCTAAGAACTTACCTAACTGTCGAAGCGAGTGTGATTTTTTTTATTTAGAATAGGTAGGTAAAAATTTATTTTGTTTGTTTAAAAAAAAGTAAATCACGACCTGATTGAATGAAAAGCCTTAAGGTCATAAGCTGTAAGAAATGCAGTAAAAAACATGAAAATGTAAACAAAATTTGTACGAGATTTTAAAGGTTTTTCTAGGAAAATCAAGATATTGTAACCACAAATGCTTATTGTTGTCATATTACATAGGTACTAGGTTTGTTTGAAAAAAAACTGAGTGCAAAAATAAAGCGTTTTTATAAAAAAAAATTTGGTCAAAGGGAGTTTTTTCGAAGAGATAATAAAATCTGAAAATGATTCATTTACTTTTTGTTTCGATGACAAATTGAACATTTATACCTACAATCTAGGTACTTAGGTAAGTTCTTAGACGTTATACACGGTTCATTGGCTTTTTGGGACCAATTACTGTCTATTTGCAAAAAACACCCCTTCACACTCAATTTTTTTTTATACTTACTAAAACTCTTTAGTATTGCTTTATATAGCTAATACAAGGTTTTTACCAAATTTCATTAGGGTAGCCCATCAATTTTGTTTTCACTACAAAAAAAAAACACCCTTTTTACCTATTATTATAGGAACTACAGTTTATTGTTTCCAATCTGAAAAGTACCATAATTGCTGAATTTCAATAGAATACCACTATTATTACTCATTTTTTCAAATAAACCCACATTTTCTCTAGACCTAAAAAAACACCCTATCACATGAAAAAAAAATATATAGACTTACTTTATTCGGAATTTCCATGAGAAAATGAATTAGTTAGGATACCTACCATTTAAAAAAAATCACCCTTTCACTCAAGATAATTTTTTAGATAGACTGTATAATTTCATAGTTCTTATAATATCAAACAAAACAAAAACAAGTTTAATAAATAAAGAAAATTTATGTTAGCTGTTATGCCACCCATCTTTTTATAATGAAATTTATTTTTCTCATAGTCTAACTAACGATTTAAAAATCAGTTCTTAAAATACTTAATTTCTTACTGTTTCCCTTAAGGTATGCAACGATTTTTATCGTATAGTAAAGAAAAAAAAAATTTCATACTAATATCAACATTTAAAATCCACATGAAATTAAGAAAGACCCTACGAGCTATATCTACCTATGTGTATATATGTATGTATATACCTACCTTAGTCATAATATTTTTGACTCGAGAGAACGCAAATCATACTTACCTCAGAGCAGTTCTGAAACCGACTAAAGAAAGAAACATTTCAGGGTGTAGGCGTGTAGGTATTGCTGATTTGGATAGTGTATTTTCATCAAAGTAGACGTCGAGGGCGGAGCCAAAATTAAAATCAACGCATACACACGCGATTATTCTTAAGGAAATCAATGTGTGATTTTTTTTATTTAGTATAGGTAGATAAATTTTTATTTTGTTTGTTTAAAAAAAATAGGTAGGGATCTGATTGGATGAAGAGCGTTGAGGGTTTTAGAAATGTAATAGTGGTAGTAAATGAAATTAAATGAATGTGAAATGCATCTCTCCAAAATTAAGGCTATATATTGATAAAATTAGCCGACGGAAAAATGCATAAAAATTTTAGGATACAAATACCCACACTATTCACAATTTGTACAAGTTTTTAAAAATTCAAGAAATTGTAACAATAATGCTTATTGTTATCATATTCCTTTGTTTGAAACAACTGAGTGCTTAATTTTTAAAATTCAATTTCAATTTTGAAAACATTGGGCAATATAAGAGGGGTCAAATGTGGGATTGAGGCCTTTAGGAACTTAGTGAGTAAAGCCAAACATTTTTGAGTGCGCTAATGATGCTTTCCAATTAGAAGTCTCGTCTTCCTATTTTTTTAACTATGATAAATTAAAACCATCTACATCGAATTAAGAAAAGATTGAGCTCTTTTTGCGGCACATTTACAAATGCGGAGCATTATAGTTAGACCTAATTTTTGTTTTCTTTTTCGCCTTAAGTGGTTATTGGTTGTAGCAAGTAATATCTGTAGGTAGGTATACCTACTCAGATTTTTGAAATTTATACATATTATGGATGTGATATATTTTTGTTAGTTAGGTAGGACCTACCTATATAGGTACGTAATGGAAAAATTTAGTATCTAAATTAGATATAAACATCACAGGAGAATCAAATTTCTGATTTTTCAGATTTTTGGATTTAATTCGTTGAGGGGCTACTTTTTTTTGTCGAAGTGACGTCATCAAAAACTAGTTTTTGGCCTATAATACCGGAATGGATTGCGATTTAAAGTTTGAATGTAACTTTTTGCAGAGTATCACATCATGTTTATTATTTGGCATCTTTAGTTTTTTAAAAAAGATCATAGATAAAAAGTCTCCACAAAACTGCATCTGTTGCAGCCGGTTTTATGGTCAAATCATGGAGCAACAAATTCAAGATTAGAGCAACTAATTAGCAACAAATTAACACTAAAATTCTGCATACTCAGATTTTGGAAATTTGGGGGTGTGGGTGCTATCTTGACGTCAAGATAGCACCCACACCGCTTTTAGGGGTGAGAGTTGACTAGTTTTTGGACTTTAAGGCTGGAATGAAAAGCGATGGAAAATTTTAAAGTTACTTTTTGCAGTGCATGAAATCATGTTTTTAATTTGGCATTTTTAGTTTTTTGAAAAAAATTATAGATAAAAAGTCTCCACAAAAATTGCATCTGTTGCAGTCGATTTGATGGTCAAATCATGGAGCAACAAATTCAAGATTAGAGCAACTAATTAGCAACAAATTATCCCTAAGATTCTGCATACTCAGATTTTTGAAATTAGGGGGTGTGGGTGCTATCTTGACGTCAAGATAGCACCCACACCCTTTCTACCAATTTTAAGGGGGAAGGGGTGGAGCAACAAATTCGATATTAGAGCAACTAATTAGCAACAAATTAGCAACAAATTATTGCATACTCATTTTTTTAAATTTGTAAGTTTTTCTTGGTGTGGGTGCTATCTTGACGTTTTGATATGTTCCACAAGTTCCACAATGCATTTTGGACATGAAGGAGATGGATTTAAAAGTCGAATGAGACCTTTTTGAAAAGGTGTTGAGAAGCCCTTTAATTTGACACCATTTTTGTTGCTGTGCGTTCATTTTTAGGGAATTTAGCTTTTTTGAGAAAACTGTTAAAGTGCATTTCAAGGTCAAATCTTGGAGCAACAAATTCGGGATTAGAGCAACTAATTAGCAACAAATTAGCAACAAATTATTGCATACTCAGTTTTTTTAAATGTTGAGTTTTTAATGGGTGTGGGTGCTATCTTGACGTCAAGATAGCACCCACACCTTCCACATCAATTTTGAGGGGGAAGGGGTGGAGCAACAAATTCGGGATTAGAGCAACTAATTAGCAACAAATTAGCAACAAATTATTGCATACTCAGATTTTGGAAATTTGGGGGTGTGGGTGCTATCTTGACGGACCTAGCCTAAACGAGTGAAGTGATTTTGTTCAAACTTGGTAGTAAGCAGTTTTGGGTGATTCCCTAGAGGGGAAATTATAACAGCCAACTTTTGAAATAAAAAAAAATATTTTTTGTCACGGTACCTGCCATAAAAGGTTTTTTTTTGGTTTCTTAATATCTTGTACAAGACTAACCCGATTTTAACAAAAATTTATACAAAAGCGTTAGGGTAAAGGTAATATTAAAATTTTAGAAAATTTTCAAAAAAAACACATTTTTGTATTTTTAAAAAATATTAAAAAAAAATTTTTTGAAAAATTAATTTTTTTTATGTGTAAAACAATTACTACTTCAAAATGGCAAACCATCTTTTTTTTTAATAATGTTAGAAAAAGTTTATACATAAGAAATTATTTAAAAAAAACCGGCTCTAACGATTTTCGAAATATTTTTCTAAAAACTCTTTTTTTTATAGAAATCAATTGGCATGCTGCAATTCCATTTGCCAATTTATTTAATTTAAAAGATTTGATTTCTTTTAATGCAAAATGCTAATAGAATATTTTTCTCAATGTCCCGTTTTAGGCAACTTGATTTTTCAACTACATTAAACCCTTAAAAATTTTCGTTTAAGTTGAACTTGTCGTTTGTGAAAAAATCAAAATTATAAAAAACAAACTGTTCTATGACTTACAGACTTAATGATTTTCAAAAAAAAAAAAAAATATTTTCTCCAAAGTTAGGCTTTTTTCAAAAACTAAAACCTGATTTGTTTTACATAGTCTAGTAGCTAAAGCTCAAAAAATGGCAATATTAGGGAACCCAACCTCTGATTATGATGATAACTTTTTTTCAAACATTGGTAATTAATAATAATTTAAAGTCTATAGATTAAAAACTGCAGCTGTTGCCGTTTTGATTTTCAAAAATTAAATTGAAGATTTTTGTGAACAAACAAATATTTTAAAAAATTTTGCTTAAATTTCATAAATAATTTGATGCCAAAAGATTGTCTAGAAAATTAAAGGAAACAAATTATAAGGTAATGAAGAATAATTTTCTCAAAAATTTACTTCAAACACAAACAAAAATATTTGAACACAACGGCAACACCTACAATATTTAAATATACGTTTTAAAAAGTTAGAAGTTTATTCATATTTGTAAAATTAAAATTAAATAAGTTGAATAAAGGGTTTTTGAAAAAATGGAAATTAAACTCAGATTTTTGAAAAAAAAAAAAATGTATTGAAAAAATTTCAACTTTTTTAAAACTTTTTCGTAATATAAAATGCATTTATTTTTCAAATTTTTTGGCATCATTCATTATGATTTGAAATTATAAAAGGAAATGTCAATACATATGTATTAAACTGTAAATTAAAAAGTATTTTATTTTCGAAGAACTTTTTTAATAGAAGTTTTGAAAAAAAAAAAAATTATTTATTTTTTTTTAAGTTCAACATTTAAATATAAAGTAATATTTTTTTTTTCATTCAATAACTCTTATTGTTGAAAATTAAATAGCAAAAGTTTAAAGTTCTTATTTGAAAAAGTCTTTGAGAAAATCAATTATTTAAATTTCAAATTCAGTTTTTATCAAAAAAATCCAATTAAATTGAAGTAATTTTTAATTTTTTTTTTTCAAAACAGTAATAAATATAACCTTTTCCTCTTCGGAATTCAAAACAAACATTTCTGTGCGAACATCACATAACATTTTCAGATGAGAATATTTTGTTGTTTCAGGGCGTGATTTTGGAGACTACTCCAAAAGTTTTAGTTTTTGAAATAATTTCTTTATTTATTGGTTATAATTTTGTTATCAAAATATCTGCCTTATGCATTATGTTTTCCACAGCGCTGTATTTTCACTGTAATAAAGGTTTATTTTTCTAAGATAATAAATATAAATTTAATTATAATTATAATAAATTTATACAGAGAGTACATGAAAAAGCTGCACACTGCGGGGGCACTTAAATTTCTTCAACTATAATATCTAATTAAAATGATACTGGATACTGGTTTAGATAATATCTTTAGTAGGTATTATCCAACTTATCGGCTATAATAATTATAATTTCTTCGATAAATTTTTTGTTTTAGCTTTGACTTTAGAGTCAAAGATTTGCTGCGTTTTTCATTCTTGACTTTTATTCGCTACATTCGCGAGTAAGTTGGTGCAAAGTGGGAAAACAATTTTAATATAACAAATAAATTCAATCAATTAATAAAATATAAATAACTCTTGCACAAATAATTTAAATTACATAAGTGTAACGCGATATTTTATTAAAAAAATAAACCATTTATAAATGTATAACTTTTTTTTGTTTGTATTTTGGTAAAGTAATTTTTTTTTTTTTTTCAAAAATTTTTAATATTGAATTTCTGTTTAACTAAATGAAGAATAGAGACACGTTGTTGGAAAAACCAATCTCAATGCAACCTGTCAATAAAAATCGTATTTATTTGACTGGACTAATTGGTAAAGGAAATAAACAATTTTTCTATGAAGCCTGCGGGCATGTTCTGAGCCTGGGGTGAGACTGGTATCAAACGAAAGCTTATGTTAGCACGTCTAGCCTTATCATATTTTTGTATGTACGGAACACGGGCCCAGGCTTCAGAGAAAAATTTGTCATCTCTTTTTTTTTTAAAGTTTAAGTTTAATATGTACAGGGTGTCCCGGGATGAGGTAAGAAGACTTTTAGGAATGATTCTTGGGTATATTCTAAGAAAAAAGTTGTTCTACAATAACTCTCTATCTGCAAAGTTGATACACTTTAGCGATGATTTAAGAAAACGCTTACTTTAGTATGCCTTTACTAAACTAAAACTACAAAAATAAATTTTTAATTAGTACACATTTTTTAGAGATTTTACCTTTGCAGGTTTTCCTAAATATCCAAAAATCTATGAGTTTTCTGGCAAACTTGTTAACAACATTTTTGTTCATTATTGTTTTCTACATAAGAATAAACTTATAAAACACTATGTTTATAACACATTTATCAAAGAAAATCGGCCCCAAAGTCAAAAATTATCATGGGTAAGAAAAAAATAATTCCATTTAAAAATTAATATCTGAGCAATTAAAAAAGATATTAACATTTTTTAATGGCAGGTACAAAGAATAGCATTTTTTCTAAAAATCAAGACATTAATGAAGTTTTTATCATAAGTATTAACGGAGTTATTAATATTAACATGAGTAAAGTCATACCAAAGTAAGCATTTTCTTAAATCATCGCTAAAGGGTATCAACTTTGCAGATAGAGACCTACTGTAGAACAATTTTTTTCTAAGAATACACCCAAGAATCATTCCTCAAAGTCTTCTTACCTCATTACGGGATATCTACACTGTATAAGTATGTACATCAATTAACCGACATTTATATGAATATCGATTAAAATTATGTTTTTTGGTGATATTATGATTAAAAATCGAAGTCACTACAATATAATCTCAAAATTATTTCGTTTTTCATTGTGAGATTTGGAAAAAAACGAACAATTATGGTCAGAAAGTGTTTGCAAAATTTGTGTATACAAAATTTAATTTAAAAAAAAAAAACCGATCCTAAAAATTTTCAAAAAACAAAATACCTTTTTTGGAGCCTAAAACCATTTTAAAATGTGTTTTCGTTATTTTAAAAACAACTTTAATACTTTTTTTTTTACATTTATTTAAAAAAAAAATTTATATAAAATTAAATTAAAACTATTTTTATACCATAAAAAGCTTTTACCATAAACCAAGAACGTTTGCTGAACGTGTTCTTCTTTAAATAATGCTTCTTATGTGTTCTGAAACCTAAAGTCAAAATACCTACTTAATACCTACTTATAACTGTCTTAAAAAAAGGTACTAACAACACAAATTGTAAATTGAAATAAAGTGTAAGCTCTGGTTAATGTATGTTACTATAGTGTTGTATGCTGGAGATTTCGAAATTTTTAATGCGAGCGGCGAATACGATCGGTGTCGGTGTCGTTATGATTATCATCAAAAAGATACTTCTACCTGTTATGTCAGTTAACAGTACATTCAGTTCGTCTTTACCATTCATTTGAGTTGCAACAAAAAAAAAATATGTTTAATATTTTTTTGTCGGTATTAAGCTAATTTTGCGTGTTATTTTTCTTTTGTTTACAAAAGTAAAATAAATAACAATTTATTATATCTGTCAAAAAATTTGGAATTTTACCTATAAAATGTTTACAAACGAACTTTTTGGAAAATATCGTGTTGTTTTAGTTGCAATATGTGGTGAGAATTTATTCAAGTCACACACTTGTGTAAATAATATAAAGAAAACAAAAACATTTTTTTTTTTTTTATTGATTCAAGTCAACATGATGAGTTTTACTATTGGCACTTATGTCGGTTGGACGTCACCTGTAATGCCAAAACTTAGAGACCAAACTGCAGATAGTCCATTGAATGTTGGTGTTACAGCTGCACAAGAAGGTTGGATTAGTTCGTTGACATCAATCGGAGCATTTGCTAGTAAGTTTGGTATAATAAATTATTTATTTGGCAGATAAATGTCAATTTTTTTGTGGAAGTATAAAAAAGTTATAAACTGGTTCTCCAAAAATAAAACTTAACAATGCAGATGAAGTGTATAGAGATTCGTTTAGATGATGAGCTTTTATAGGAATTTTGAGGTAAAGGTTACGTGTATGCTTTTGGGAGTGTTTATAAACAAAAGATTTGCGACTGTTGGCGGTGCGTGAATCGTTGCTTTAATCGTTAAAGAAATGTTAGACATGTTCCACATAGTTTTGTTAAAAAAAATTTAGTTTAATGTAGATATTTCATTTCGTTTAATATATTTCGACATTGCTGAAAAATTTATGATTTTTCAAACAACGTTTATAGCTGAGCTTTAAGGTTCATATGATTGTTAAATTTATTAAAACAATGTAAATATTGAAAGAGAAATAACATGTTTTTGTTGCTCAACATTAAAGCAATAAAAAAAAACTAATTATTTCGGGTATACAATTAGATAATAACACATTTGCTAGTTAACGGTCATAAACTATTATGATAGGAATTTTTTTGATTTTTCAGTGATAGTGATGACTCTTTTAATTTGTAGCTATATCTCCATCTACATTTATGTATGCATCACCTACCTATATATTTTCGTTTTTTTTTTTAAGTATAGTTATAATATAACCTAACGATTATAAAGAATGCAAAAAGTAAGTATTAGGATGAAAAATAAAGATACCTGCTAAATTTAACCAAACGACTAAGGTAATCTATTTCATACAAAATTTTCAATTATGTATACAAAAGCAGTTACTATTATAGTTACTATATTATATACATAGTTTTCATATATGTAGATCAAAAATACAATTTTGAAAAAAGATTTAGGTTTAGATTTAAAAAAATCAAGTTTTGAAAATAGGGTATTGAAATTTTGATTTTTGATGTTGATTAATATGTTTACTAGACTGATTAAAAAAAAAAAAATTTTTTTGTTCAAAGCATTGTTGAAAATATTGTTGGAAATGACGAAAAAAATACTGTTTCAGCCCTTAATGTTAATATTTAGTACCGCCGCACTGTTGTCCAAAATGACTTATCTCGTTGCAAAAATCATAACTTTTGAACGGATTGAGGTAGCGGTACAGTTTTTTTTTTTAATTTGAAGGAAATTTCCAGGGCTGTTACACCAATGAATTTCAAGAAAATTGTTTTACAGGGTGTTTAGGAATCATCGGCCGAAAACCGATTTTCTTAAAAAAAAAAATATTTAAATTAAAATTGGTATGCCATTTTGTAGAAATCACTAATTCACATCTAAAAAAAGTTCAGATTACACTTTTCCATGATATTACGATTATAGAGAATGCCAAAAAAGTTGGTCCCGGAAGTCCGTCTGTCTGTCTGTCTGTATAAGGATCTACATCCTAAACGGATGGACCGATTGACTTCAAATTTGGTATGTAGCATTTTTTGGAGACCCTCAAGAGGTGTTTTTGGAATTAATTTTTTTGGGCCAAAAATAACGGTACTTGTCATACACCAATTTCAGTAAAGCTGTAATTGCTCAAAAACGGCTCCAACGATTTTGTTTAAAAAATTCAAATGTAAGTTTGAAAACAAGGTCTATCTTCTAATGAAAAAAATTTTTTTGGAAAATCATTATTAACGGTACCTGCCATAGAACGGTTTTTTTTAAATCCGATATTCTCCGAAACGGCTTATTCGATTTCAACGAAACTTTTTTTGAAGAAGCACTTATATAACTCAAATATAAGCCAAAAATAAAATTTCAAAAAAAATAATTTTTGGATTTTTAAAAAAATTTTGAAATTTTTTTTTGAAAAATAAAATTTTCGAAAACGGGACATTGTATTTTTTTGAAATTTTGTTTTTAGATGTGGATTAGTGATTTCTACAAAATGGCATACCAATTTTAATTTAAACATTTTTTTTAAAGAAAATCTGTTCCTTCTGCCTTCATTTTTTTTCAAAGTACAAAATCTCGGCAGTGCGCAAGCATGCGCAGCTAAATATTTTTATTTTGAATCAACAATTGATTGGTACACATACCCTATTCGGCTTAATGAATGGAACCGAATGGATTTTTTACGGTACCTGCCATAAAACCGTTTTTTTTTTCAAATCCGATATTCTCCAAAACGGCTTATTCGATTTCAACGAAACTTTTTGTGAAGAAGCACTTATATAACTCAAATATAAGCCAAAAATAAAATTTCAAAAAAAATAATTTTTGGATTTTTAAAAAAATTTTGAAATTTTTTTTTGAAAAATAAAATTTTCGAAAACGGGACATTGTATTTTTTTGAAATTTTGTTTTTAAATGTGGATTAGTGATTTCTACAAAATGGCATACCAATTTTAATTTAAACTTTTTTTTTAAAGAAAATCTGTTTTTGGCCGATGATTCCGAAACACCCTGTGAAATAATTTTATTGAAATTCATTGGTATAACAGCCCTAGAAATGTCCTTCAAATAAAAAAAAAAATTGTACCGCTAACTCAATCCGTTCAAAAGTTATGATTTTTGCAACGAGATAAGTCATTTTGGACAACCGTGCGCCGCATCGCAAATTTCTATTTCCCATACGATTTGTATGCGAAAGATTGTGTATTTGTGTTTAGAATTTTTTATATTTTTAATGGTTCATCAAAAAGGCTAGATTTAATTCATTTCTTGTATAAAATTGAACGCTCTACAAAATTGCATTTATAAAATTTAAAAAAAAAACGGACGCGAAAAATTAATTAAAATAATTTTTAGTTGAATTTAGTTGAGAAAATCAAAAAAATTAATAAGAGCTTTTTTGTAGAGCGGACAATTTTATAAAAGAAAATGATTTTGTCAAGCCTTTTGGATAAACCATTCAAAAGATAAAAATTCTAAACACACACAAATACACAATCTTTCCCATACAAATCGTATGGGAAATAGAAATTTGCGATGCGGCGGTACTAAATGTTAGCATTTCGTTTTTACACAAATTTGTAAGAAACTACTTATGCTTTCTTCACAATGATTTTTGAAAGTGGTTGTTCTTTTATACGCTTTTTAGAACAGATAGCTTTTATTTTATATTATCAAAGTATCTTATCCACAAAAAAAAAGACATTGATTAAACAAATTCAAATCTTAGTTGTTCAATCTTTTGATAAAAAAGTTTTTTAACGAAAATCATCATTAACCTCCCATAGAACGTTTTTTTTTTTATTTTTAGGCTTTCTCTTTATGTAGGTAAAGGTACCTAAATTGAGATGAAAATCATCAAAAAGTTATTTTTCAGAAAAAAATTTTAAAAAAAATGAAAAATCAATTTTTTGAAACGGGACATTCGGTACTGCAATAGGAAATACAAACTTTGTAAATTTTCTGAAAAACAACTATTTTTTTCTTTGAGAAGCCGCCATTTTGTCAAAAATCTAAATTTTGACTATTCCTTCGTTCATTACCTGCATTCGTCTATCCTGAAAATGAATCTTTTGGTTTTTTTAATTTTAAGTGACTTGGATCAGAGATATCTTGCTCACCGCCAGACACCTATTTTTTGGAGGTCGTCTAGGAAATCTACTACAAAAATAACGGAACCCATTATTTTTTTAAATACGCAGCGAATTATTTTAATACATTAAATTTGCTTTATGGATATGTATTCTTTATGTTTATATAATTAAATGCCTCCTCACAAAAAAACCACAAAAAAGAAGGTTTTGTTTGCACTTACAACTAGATATAACCCCTTAAGTTATTCAATTTATTCCTTTTTAAAATTAATTACATTAAAGCTATACAATCAAGTATCTACGTCCGAGGAGTACATTGTATGTGCTCTATTAAATGTAATAAAGTTTTTTTTTTTTTAATATTACTTAATACCAGTCTACCAAGTCTTGAGTACCTACTCTTGAATAGATTGAAGGGCAATAAGGAACTTGATAAGCAACAACAACAAAATAACTACACCTACCTCACTTGATTAATTGTTGCTTTCCGAATATACCAATGCAAAGTGTAGTTAACGAAATATATTTTTTAGAATTGTTACCTCAACTTTTTTTTTTTTTTTTTTTTTTGAAAATTCCTGACATTCCTCTCATTTCACCCATCCATATTCTACACTTTTACAATTTCTGATCACCTACACCTTGTACATATATCTCGTTGATGACCAAGAAAAACTCCATTTGTTGTGGGAAAATTGAAACTGAAAGTTCCTTAATGCAATATAGGTATCCTAATTTTGCAGTAAGGAATACGTGCACTCACATAAGTTCATAAGCGAATCATGATCGCGTCATACCTAAGTTTTTGAAAATATTGATTTTTCGCATACCTAAAACTTTTGTTTATTTTGTGACTTTTGGTCCAAATGCAATTTGTCTCGTTAAACTGCGGATCAGTTGCAGTTATGCTCCAGTCAAAACGTCATTTAACCTTGCTCACAGAGGCACTGTCAGTTTTTATTTCATGGATCGATAGGGGTATATTTAAAAGGCTTAAACCCAATTTCTCAATACCTGATCATGATCATTCCTTTTTAGCGGAGTTATTCACAAAAACGCATTCTTTGTGATATTTTACTTGTAAACTAATATCTTTGCTCCAGATTGTCGTAGACCAAAAACTAAACATACATTCTGTTCCTTATAATATTTTCTATAGTTGTATGTAATTTCATTGCATTTGAGTGAGTAAATACAAAATGGCAGCCATTTAAAGTCAAATTCTTGTTGTTAAAAAACACATTTTTGTCATTATTTCGAAAAAAGCTTATATCATGATTGAGTTTTCTATCCTATTTTGTAGCCCTATTCATTTCGTGCATTTTAAAGAATTAATCAGCTCTTTATCATCAAAGATGTTTTAAGACAAGGTCTATCTTCTGATGAAAATTTTTGTTTGAAAATAATTATTAACGGTACCTGCCATAGAACCGTTTTTTAAATCCGATTTGCTCCGAAACTGCTTATTCGATTTCAACAAAACTTTTTGTGAAGAAGCATTTATATAACTTTAATATAAGCCAAAAATAAAATTTCGAAAAAAGTAATTTTTGGATTTTAAAAAAAATTTGAAAATTTTTTTTCAAAAATCCAATTTTCGAAAATGTTACATTGAATTTTTTGAAATTTTTTTTTAAGGTGTTGATTAGTGGTTTCTTCAAAATGCCAAACTAATTTTATTTTAAAACTTTTTTTCCAAAAATTATTTATAAAAATTTAGTTTTTTAAAAAACGGATCTAACGATTTTGATTTTATAAAAATGCACCTTAATATATCAAATAAAGCTGTATACTTTTTTTGGAGGGCAATTTGATTTTGTTTTATTTTTTCCCAAATTTCTATATAAAAAGTCTTAAAAATTTAAGCACTTGAACTCTAAGAGCAAGTTCGTGCCAGTGGCGTACGTTGAGTCGTCGGGGCCCCGGGGCAAGACTAAATTTTGGGGCCCCTTTCATATTTGGGGGCCCGTTTGATACAAAAAAAGTACGTATACGCCATACATTTTTTTTTGTATGGCTTATACATTTTTAGGTTTATTTTAATGTTTTAATATGTTCGTAATGCACTTTGCCTAAAATGATATATTTAGAGACCCCTATAATAATTTTTTTTTAGCTTAGAATTGATAGTTCTTGGGGCCTCTGTTCTGAAGTAATATGTACATTAGGGCGTTCGTTATTTAGGTTTTTTTTCGGGAATCAAGTTTCTAAGTGGAAAAACTGTTTCTAAATAATAAAAAAAAATCCTCTAATTTTTTCAGATTTTTATTTTGACACTAGATGGCGCCCCAAGAGGGTTAAAGTTTTTTAACATTTGAAATATGTATGGTATAGGTATTTTTTTAGATATAGACTTCAATCAAATTTTTTGATGAGGTCCTTGTCTACGTTAAACAACGTTTTCAAAAAGGTATATATCATTTTTCTAGGACCAAGGGTTTAGTCAGGGCATGCATGGCTTTTTTGTATGTTTTATGTTTTATTTAAACAAGCAAATGAGTAGCATGAAAAATAAAATAAAATCCAACAAAGCCATGCATGCCCTGACTAAACCCCTGGTCCTAGAAAAATGATCTATACCTTTTTGTTTAACGTAGACAAGGACCTCATCAAAAAATTTTGATTGAAGTCTATATCTAAAAAAATACCTATACCATACCTATTTCAAATGTTAAAAAACTTTAACCCTCTTGGGGCGCCATCTAGTGTCAAAATAAAAATCTGAAAAAATTAGAGGATTTTTTTTTATTATTTAGAAACAGTTTTTCCACTTAAGAACTTGATTCAAAAATAACGAACGCCCTAATGTACATGTACAATGTACATGTACATATTTGATTTTCCATCATCAAACATAATTTTTTTTTATTGTTGGGCCCCTGAAAAATTCATTTTGGGGCCCTCAAAATTAAATATTTAGCGGCCCCTAAAATAAAAATTTTTGAAGCTTAGAATTGATAGTTCTTGGGGCCTCTGTTCTGAAGTAATAAATACATATTTGAGTTTCCATCATCAGACATATTTTTTTTTATTTTGGGGCCCCTGAAAAACTAAAATTAAATATTAAGAGACCCCTAAAATAAAATTTTTTTAGCTTAGAATTGATAGTTCTTGGGGTCTCTGTTCTAAAGTAATGTGTACACATTTGATTTTCCATCATCAAACATAGTTTATTTCTTTTGGGGCCCCTGAAAAATAATTTTTGGGGCCTCAAAATTATCAAAATTAAGTGCTTAGAGGCCCCTAAAATATAATATAATCTGATGTAATATTCGGTGGCATTCCGTTTGTGCATTTAGTTTTGTGACCTGATGTATTTATGTTGGGGCAAAAAAAAACAATTTTTTTTAACTTAATTTTTTTTTTAAGAACTGAAGTAAAGGCATTTGGGGTCCCTGGCTTGAAGTTGTTTTTTGCTTTTTTGGGGCCCCTAATGTATTATTTGTGGTTGCAAAGATTTTTCAAGTAATATTTTTTGGGGCCCTAAGATAAAATTATAATTTTTCTTTTAAAAAAGCAGTTTATTTTCTTTTGGAGCCCCTGGAGTAACCTTTTTATCAAATCAATATATATTATGTGGCTACATTATACATTACACTGAATGACATAATTTGTCTCACTTGTGATTCAAACTCATTTTAATTTACTTCGTAACTCAATTTATGCTAACAGTTTCCTTCTCTGCATTGTCTTCAGTGGGGGCCCTAAGGTCGGTCGGGGGCCCCGGGGCGTCGCCCCGCTTGCCCCAAGGGAGTGTACGCCCCTGGTTCGTGCATTCAATTTCTAGATCTTTTAAACTATTTATTTTTTTTTTCATATCCAATGAAAAACCACAATATCATTAAATTGCTCTTTCCACTTATTTATATATTCAACATAAACTTTTGTACAATTATAGCGCTCTTGAAAGCCTTGAGTATATTTTTGAATAAATTGAAGCGCATCAATAAGGAAGTTGATGAGCAATCAGAAATGTGTATTACACACATACCTCTTTTGATTAGAAAAGTGTGTGTTTCGTTCAAACGTTCTATAAACACTATTGAAATAAATTATCAATTGACATTTAATTTTCTTTACAAAATCGTAACACACGACCTTTTTTTACCTTAAAAAGTGAATGTTTCTATAAAAAGGAAAAAAAAAACAATAGTACTCGATTACACAAGTTCAATTAAATATTTTTTCTTTGTAATTTTTCCCACAGGTTCACTTTTTGTTGGACAATTGGCAACCTATGTCGGACGGAAATGGACTCTTCTAGGTAGTGGATTTATCATTGCTGCCTCTTACCTATTTTTAATATTCGGAAAACATATTTGGTTCATTTATGTGGCACGTTTTCTCCAGGTAACTTCCACTCAAAGCTATTTTTTATTCAATTACAATAATATTTTACATCTCTCTCGTTCAGGGCTTTGGAGGAGGCGGTGGAGCAGCAATGGTTCCAATGTATGTTGGTGAAATATCCACCGATGATACCCGAGGAGCTTTAGGTTCTCTAATTACAATTTTCATTGTTGGTATGTTCAAGGTTGGTTTAAATAACAATCTCAGTCCTAAAAACTTTGTCTTACAATTTTTGTCAATCATTAATTTCTTTTTCTATTTAAAAAAAAAAAAGGTGGAATCCTCTTCACTTACATCATCGGTCCCTATGTGAATTACTTGTCACTTCAAATTTGTTGCATGGCTGTTGCAGTATCGTTCCTCGTAACATTTGTATTTATGCCCGAAAGTCCCTACTACTATGCAATCAAAGGACGAAAAACCGATGTTATCAAATCTCTCCAACTTCTACGGGGAAAGAACGCCCAAGATGTTGAAGATGAAATGTTGAAAATCCAAACAGAAGTCGACGAATCCATGGCAAACAAAAGTGGACTTATGGATCTTGCACGAAATAGCGTCTATCGGAAAAGTGCATTTATTGTAGTTGGTCTGCTAGTCTTCCAGCAAATGAGTGGTGCCACTGCTGTGACATTTAACAGTCAATCAATTTTTATCAATGCTGGTTCAACATTAGACCCGGCTGTTGCAACAATCATTCTTGGTGTAGTTCAGCTTGTATCGAATCTCATGACTCCATTTGTTATCGAACGCACTGGACGTAAGACTATTCTCTATGTTTCGGCAATTGGAATAGGAGTTGCTTTGATAGCCCTCGGAACGTTTTTTTACATTCAAGCCTTTAAAAATGCATCAAATATACTTTGGCTACCAGTACCGGCTCTAATAATGTTTAATGCTTTCTATGGTTTTGGATTTGGGCCAATTCCTTGGGCAATGATGGGTGAAATGCTTCCCTCGAATATCAAGCCAACTGTAACGTCAATAGCATGTTCATGTACTTGGGCAGTGACTTTTGTCGTAACACGTTGGTATCCAGAGATAAATGCTTTGGGTGCATATTATGCATTTTGGATGTTTGCAGGATTTGTTGGATTGGGAATTGTTTTTATAAAATTTGTTGTAATTGAAACAAAGGGATTGAGCTTGCAAATGATTCAAGAAAAATTAAAAGGCTCAACATGATTTAAATTAATTAATTGAAAACAAAGAGTTTATGGCTTTAATAAGTATTTTACTTGGAAAATCACGATGTATATGTTATACATGAATTAAATAATTTTTTAGACTAAGTTTTGTTAATAAGAAAGAAAAATATGAATAAATAAAAAAAAACAAAATTTTATACTAATTTTATGATACAGTAGATACTCAAGATTTTTGTTGTGCAAGAACTTCTCAAACCTGAACTAATAAAAAATGAAATGAATGACTGGATCGCATGAACATAGTATTAGGGTTCATTGAGCTAAAATTTTTGATAGTTTTTATATAAAAATTTAAAAAAATTATATGAAAAAAAAATAAATTACGTTTTTGAAAAAAAAAAATAACGTGTGAAATCAAATTGAGCTTTAAAAAAAATTTTAATTTTTTGAAAAAAAAAAACAAAAAAATAGTTAAATAAATCTGGTAGGTTTCCTAATTGTTAGAAATTACCAATCAATTAAAAACCAATTTAAAACCAAAATCTCAAAAAATTTAATCACCCGTTTTCGAAGATTTGATTTTTCAAAAAAAAAAAAAAAAAAAAATTATGATTTCCGAAAAAAAAACTTTCTTGAAATGACTTTGCCTTGAATTTTTGGTCCAAACAAATTAATTCCAAAAACCCCTCTGGAGAATCTCCAAAAAATACTACATATACCAAGTTTGATGCTAATCGGCCCATATCGATCCTTATACAGACTGACAGATGGACGGACTTCCGGGACACTTTTTTTGGCATTCTATATCATCGTAATGTCATGTCCAATTGTTATCTCAACCTTTTTTTATACGAATGCATAACTTGATCGCAAGTAAAATTTATTATTTAACACACAGCTTGTCATTTTGATTATAAACTAGAGATACGAATTCAAACTCCCTTTTAAAAGCAGAGTGTTTTTTAAATTATCGCCCAGATTCAAATGGACCCACCTGTGATGATAAATCGCTTATTATAAACTTATTTTGAACAAAAGTGGAGAAATTTCTTATAACAACTCCACTTTTAAAAAAATGTCGCACGTCACTTTTGACTCGCGTCACTTTAAAAAAATGACGTGTATCATTTGGGTTGGGGTCAAAATTCTGCCGGGGTCAAAATTCTTTTGTCAAAATTCTGCTTTACAAAATTCTGCTTTCAAAATTCTGCTTTTCAAAATTCTGTTTTTCAAAATTCTGTTTTTCAAAATTCTGCTTTTCATAATTCTGTTTTTCAAAATTCTGCAAAAAATTAAAAAAGGGTTTAGAAAATGATAAAAAGCGCGCGCTTTTTAACATTTTAAAAACCCTTTTTTAATTTTTTGCAAAATTCTGTAAAATTCTTCTTGAAAAATGATCTACTTGTTTGATTACTTACCTACATAATTTGTTATTCTTTGAATGCATATTAATTTTTGTTCTTTAAATGAATAAATTTGAAAATATTAAGAAAAGATTTTTAATACTTAAAATTTCCGAAAATAATTCAAATTTTTTTAGTTTATCAAATAAAGATGAATATTCAAAAATTTGAACAAGAAAAGGAATATTTTGTATCAAACAACATCGGTTCCAATAAGTTATAGATTTTATTTGAAAGAAAGTCAGTCTATGCATTTAAAAAAATATTTGCGACACTTAAAACAAAAAAAATTAATAAAATACCAATGTTGAATTACATTAATGAGGTGTATTTTTCTTTAGTATAAAAAAAAACAGAATTGGCAGAATTTTTTTGATATAATGTTAGCAGAATTTTAAAAAGCAGAATTTTGAAAAGCAGAATAGAAAAAAAGCAGAATTTTGAAAAACAGAATTTTCGTTAAAAAGGAGAATTTTGAAGCCAGAATTTTGACCCGAGCCCGTATCATTTTTCTAAAGTGATTCGCGTTTTTTTGCAAAAGTGATTGGTGTCATTTTTTAAACGGTTATTGCACATTGTAGTTATTTATTGGAAATTTAAATTCCGCGGTCACTGTGGTGTATGAGTAAAATTTTTAATTAGTTCTTATTGG
Organism: Episyrphus balteatus; assembly: GCF_945859705.1. Lineage (NCBI taxonomy): Eukaryota > Metazoa > Arthropoda > Insecta > Diptera > Syrphidae > Episyrphus > Episyrphus balteatus. The sequence goes on from NC_079136.1 coordinate 46,760,546, forward strand.
CAAAAAATAATCTTAGTTTTTATCAAAATTAACACAACGATTGTAGAAAAAAAAGAAGTGGTTTTTAGGCGTGTGAAGGTAAATAGGATTAGCTAAAGCTGTAAGGACGTCCGGAGAAAGTATTTGAAAAAAAGGATGAAAAGTTCTGCGCAAGTTTGTACAGGACATTATTACTCTTATCTTCTTTATCACCTGGACGTATGAATTCGAGAGAGAGTCTTGACAACACAAGAAGCACAAAAGAGTACACTTCTCAATTCATTCTTTGATTAACATTCAATTGGTATTTCATTTCTGGCTTCATGTCAAATCTTAATTCCTTCTATTCTTTCTTGATTCTTATCTTATCTGGCATCCCACTTGCACCTTTTTAAAACCTCCTCTCTCTTACGGGAAGGCATTCTGCTGTATTGAAAAACCGCCGAAAATCTTTTAGTGGAGTAACTAAAGTAAATTATTAGTGAACCGGCCGAACAACCTGATTTTGATGATTTTTTTTTTTCATACGTCGGTAATTTAAATACTTTAACCTCTATAGGTTAAAAATTGCCGATATTGCCGTAGTTTTTTAAAAAATTAAAATTAATTTGTTTTTAACAAAACCATTTTTTTTTTTTTGCTTAAATTACATAAATTTAATGATACCAAAAGATTATCTAGGTAATTATCTAAGTAATTTAAATATAAAGAAGTAAGGGAAAGTCTTCCATCATTAAAGCGATAAATGCAATTTTCTCACAAACTTACTTCAAACACAAAAAAATATTTTGAACAGAACGGCAACACCTACAATATTTAAAAAAACATTTTCAAAAAGCTCATTTCTAACTGTAATATTTAAATCTACTTACTTTATTGAAGAGTTTTTGAAAAAATGGTCCTCAAACTCAGAATTTTTAATTACTGACGTTTGAAAAAAAAAAAATCATCTATCGGAGCTGTTCGGCCGGTTTCCCTAATATTGAAATATTTTAAGCTTTAGTTACTACACTATTTGTCTGCTACATTTAAGATATTTCTATTCTTTGAATGTTTTCGTATGTCTGCGAAAGTTAAAACTGTTTTAATGTGTATAATAAAGAATATTTTTTCGGCCTTTACTAAAAATCTAATGTTATTCTAAACTTATTTTTGTATCTTTCTTTTTTTTTAAGATTACATCGTTTTTACATGATGCATATTAAAGGTTCAATGTTTGATTTAACTTATCTGTTAATTTCTAATGAATTTGCTTTTTAGTCAGATGTAGTGATTAGCCAAAGCATTAATCTACAAAATGAAGAGGTTCCTCTTGGGTTTGTCCAAAAGTAAGATAAGATTGATAAGATGTATGTGGGGTAGTTTTAAGGAATAAGAAAATGAATCATTTAGTTTATTTAAAATGACAGAAATGTGAGCACTGTCGTGGAGAAACGAATTAAAAAAAATTAAATAAATATCCCCGCATGCTGAAAAAGATCATAAATGGATCAAATCAAAACATACCGAATGTTTATTGCGTGTGGTTTGGGTAAGTTAAAAATTGTAGTTTTTGACTAAAATAAATTCATGGAAAATTTTCAAAAGCTAACTTGGGATATTTAATACTTGGAATTTGTATTGCGTGGACATCACCTATGACCCCAAGGCTGAGAGAACACACTGATGATAGCCCATTGACTGATAAAATTAGTGATTCTCAAGACGGTTGGATAAGTTCACTTTTGTCTGTCGGTGCTATAATTGGTAAATTTTTTTTTTGTTTAACAGAAGTGAATGTGAATTATAAACAATCGAATGAAATATTAATAATTGACTTTCTATTAAAGGTTGTCCTATTGCCGGACCACTGTATGATAGAATTGGACGAAAATGGACACTCCTATCAAGCTCGTTTCTATTTGCTGCTTCATTTGTTCTGCTGATATTAGGCAACAATATTTGGTTTATATACGTAGCTCGAGTATTACAGGTTAAATTGTTTAAGCTTCCCGAAGAAAAAATTTATAGAAATGAACTTACAGGGAATAGGATGTGGACTTGTTAATACTACTTCACCAATATACAATGCTGAAACGGCCACTGACAACCTACGAGGAGCTATCGGAAGTCTCATGACAATTCTTATGATTGGTAAGCTTGAAATTACTGACAATTTTGGATCAATAAAAACTAACTGATATCTTTTTTTGTTAAGGTGGAATTCTTTTTGTCTACTGTATTGGTCCTTATGTGCGTTACGTCACGTTACAGTGGTTCTGCTTGGCTACTCCGATTATCTTCTTTGTGACATTCATTTTTATGCCTGAGTCACCATACTATTATGCACTTAAAAACCAGAGTCAAAAAGGCATAAAATCACTTCAGTTCCTACGAGGTCAATCTCCGAAGACAGCTGAAGAAGAAATGTCAAGAATTCAGAAAGCAGTAGATGAAGATATGTCAAATAAGGGCAACATCAGTGAGATATTAAAAAATCGTGCCTACAAGAAGGCGTTTGTCATTTGCATTGGTCTGCTAACATTCCAACAGTTTAGTGGCACAACAGCAGTGACTTTCAATAGTCAATCAATTTTTACCAGTGCTCAATCGAACTTGGATCCTGCTATTGCCACAATCATAATGGGTTTAGTACAACTTGTTGCCAATTTGATCACTCCATTTGTAGTTGATCGTGCTGGCCGAAAGATAATTCTTATGATTGCAGCTTTGGGAATGTGTTTGTCTCTAGCTGCACTGGGGACATTCTTTTATATTCAAAAATTTGGCGATGCCTCGAATATTCTGTGGATACCCATTCCAGCTCTTTCAATTTTCTATGCCATGTATGCATTTGGATTTGGACCAATTCCATCAATCATAATGGGAGAAATTCTTCCATCAAATATTAAATCAACAGTATCATCATCTGCAACAACATTTCACTGGGTGGCACAATTTATGGTGACTCGTTGGTATCCAGAATTAAATGCTTTAGGTTCATATATAGCTTTTTGGATGTTTGGAGGATTTTGTGCGGCAGCTTTTTTCTTTGTTCATTTTGTTGTAGTAGAAACCAAAGGACTGAGTTTACAAAGGATTCAAGAGAAACTGTATGCTGCTTAATTTTATTCTTTTTTTTTTAGTTTGTCTTTGTATGTTTATTGTAAGGAAACTTTTATTTATCTCATACTTTAATAAATTATTGAATCAAAATATTTTCATTTAAAGGAACGTTTACTCTTTTTTCAGTTTAGTTACGGAGGATTAATCCTTGACAATTGACCATTTTCTATAATAGAACGGTGTGACACCTGTAAGCTTGGTACCCAGAGGTGAGTAATATTGTGGTTTGAGTGACAAATTCCTAACGGCACTGCCAAAGGGGGCACATTCCAAAAATCAGTAACTACCGATGCGAATTTTTCTGATGCTAAATGCCAATATGACCAAATCGGGTTGGAATTTGGATGGCAATTCTGTTCTTCATTTCATAATTTTCAGCTTTAAGTAAAGGGGATAGAATAATTCTTTTTGGCGTACGCTCTATCCTTACTGTACAACAGGCCCTTTCTTTTCTTCTTTTATTTGATCTTTAAGACAAGAATATTTGTAATTTTCTTATACAAATGAAAAATGCTGTTCTAAAAGAATTAATAGATTTATCAAATTAAATTAAAATTATCGATCCGTCTTAAATAAAACTAGTTTCGAAAAACTTTAAATTAACAAATAAAAAAAAGGTATATTTTATTAAAAATGTTGCTGTGTACCAAAACCCATCGGGTTTTTTAGTTAAACTATTTTCAAAGATTTAAATAGATATGTATGCTCTTGTAACCCGATTTATTTTCTTCAAAGAGCTTAAAAAGGCATTTAAAGTACCAAAAAAACCGTATTTTTAAAGGTTGGTTTGTTGTTTTGAATTGAAAAACTTTAACGTTTTGTTGTTTTTGGCAACCCTATAACGCTTTATATGCTCCAGTTTCATTTTTTTAGATACTACTTTTAACTTTTTGAAGTGAAAACTTCTTTAGTATCGTAGTGATTTGAAACAAGATGAAACGAAAAAGTGACACGAAAAATCAATTGATCATAACTTTTTTGTTTTAAAAGATAAATGGATGAAATTTAAACAGTAGATCAAATTAGCAAGATATATTCTTATAGGGGCTTAAACGTTCTACAAAAAATTCCTTGGAATGAAATTGATTGCTTTAACCGTTTAGAAGATATTCGTATCCAAATCGCAATACATACGGGTCATAGGAAAACTATTGAAATCAGTGAGCATTGGTTTGGATACGAATATCTTCTAAACGGTTAAAGCAATCAATTTCATTCCAAGGAATTTTTTGTAGAACTTTTAAGCTCCTACAAGAATATATCTTGCTAATTTGAAAATAATGAAGTTTCAGTGAATTAGAAATTTTTTAAAAATATAAAATGTTTTTATATTTTTTTTTAACTTTGACCTCGAATATCTTTAGAATGGTTAGATTTATGAAAAAAATTAATAAGACCTTTTTTGTGGAGCAATCAATTTTCAACAAGAATATGTCTTGCGCGTTTGATCATTATAATTTTTCAATTTGTTACAAAATTAAGAACAAAAAATAAATTTTTAAAGATTTTCTCTATTTTTGGACCTCAAATATCTATTCAACGGTTAGATGAACGAAAAAAGTATATAAGGCCTTTTTTGTAGAGCGTTCAATTTCCTACAAGAATATGAAAAGAAATTTGCTAAAAAGTCAATTAATAAAAAAATTAATTTTTTTTTAGTAGAAGCTTGATGTAAAAATGGAAAATTGCAAAGCGGAGGACCTTCCCATTAATATAAAGAGCTCATATTTGGTGTGTATATTCTAGAAGGGTCTAGCAATCGATTTTTCGGAGTACCAATTCAAAAAATAAGAATTGCGATTTTTTTGACCCACCCTAATAGACATGGTTGATATAAATATTTTGAGCTGAAACAATAAGCTTTCAGATTGTATAAAATTTATTGTACATTTATTGAACATTTTTATATGACTACTATCAGCTCTTTTGTGTCCAAATACGCTTTTACTGACTCATTATTGCTTTTATATTAACAAATACTTTTATGGTAATAATTTTCAGTTTTATAATTAATTATGGTTCTTTTTTAATTGAAGTTCTTTTTTTTTCTGAAGACACCTGGCAACCCTTTGTCTCAATTTGACTTCTATCAACTTTTGTATTAATTTTCTGCATACCTTATGGCGTTTGATTTTAGTCGCTAGTTCTAAGGTATCCGACTATTATACAGCAAGTAAACAAAACAATACCAATTTGCGAGAATTTGTAGCCGAGAATGTAATTTTTCAAGAAGTCTTCAAGCTCTTCACGGAATTGGTTTAATCAATTGTTTCGAACTGTGAAATGACTTGCAAAAAAAAACCGATTAAATCGTACTGAAAAATAAGCACGATAATATGGGTTATTTTTCCCCGACTACTTGAAGTCTTTAATCCTAAAAGTTTGTTATGATGGTATTAATGTATGTAGCTAACTTTTAAACTTAATATCGTAGTTTGACAAATGAGGTATCGTTGAAAAGTTCTTGCCCACTAGGTTTTGGGTTGTATTCATAAGAATTTTACCAATTTTTGAGTCAATAATTTATTAATGAAGTGCATTAAAATAGTTTCCTTACATAAAAAAATAATATTAAAGATAAACTTAAAACATAAAAATCAAGCTGAATGTAATTTTTCCTGAATTCTCTGCAAACTAAGTCCTTTTGTTTCCACCACAACAAATAGAACAAAAAAGAAAGCTGCCGCACAAAAGCCTCCAAATAACCAAAAAGCTATGTAAGAACCTAAAGCATTTAGTTCTGGATACCAACGAGTTACGATAAATGTTGTTATCCAATTGAATGTAGTTGCAGAAGATGAAACTGTTGACTTAATATTCAATGGAAGAATTTCTCCCATAATTATAGATGGAATTGGCCCAAATCCAAGTGCATACATGGCATAGAAAACGGTTAAAGCTGGAATGGGAATCCATAAAATGCTTGAGGGATCACTAAATTCTTGAATGTAAAAGAATGTTCCCAAGGCAACTAAGGATAAACACATTCCCAAAGCTGAGATCATAAGAATTATTTTTCGTCCAGCACGATCGACAACCAAAGGAGTGATTAAATTGGCAACAAGTTGTACTAGACCCATAATTATTGTGGCAATAGCAGGATCCAATTTTGATTCAGCACTGGTAAAAATTGAATGACTATTGAAAGTCACTGCTGTTGTGCCACTAAACTGTTGGAATGTTAGCAGACCAATGCAAATGACAAACGCCTTCTTGTAGGCACGATTTTTGAATATTTCACTGATGTTGCCTTTATTTGACATATCTCCATCTACTGCTTTTTGAATTCTTGACATTTCTTCTTCAGCTGTTTTCGGAGACTGACCTCGTAGGAACTGAAGTGATTTTATACCTTTTTGACTTTGTTTTTTAAGTGCATAAAAGTATGGTGACTCAGGCATAAAAATGAATGTCACAAAGAAGATAATCGGAGTAGCCAAGCAGAACCACTGTAACGTAAGGTAACGAACATATGGACCAATGCAGTAAACGAACAAAATACCACCTGAATAAAAAAAGGTTTGCAAATAACCAAGATTTTTCGATGTTTCAAGCTTACCAATCATAAGAATTGTCATAAGACTTCCCATAGCCCCTCTTAGGTTATCGGTGGAAGTTTCAGCAATATACGTTGGTGTAGTTGTAGCAACAAGTCCCCCGCCCATTCCCTGTGAATTCAGATCTTTTTATCTACTTTTTACTTAGTTTTGAAAAGTTCAAACAATTTCACCTGCAAAACACGAGCTGCGTATATAAACCAAATATTTTTCCCCAGTATCAGCAGAATAAACGAAGCAGCAAATAGAAACGAACTTGATAGGAGTGTCCATTTTCGCCCGATTCGGTTATACAGTGGCCCAGCAATGGTACAAGCTGTAAAATAAGTCAATAATTGATAATTCATTTGATCGTTTACAATTTACATTCACTTCTGTTAAAAATAAACTTACTAATTATAGCACCGACAGGCAAAAGAGAACTTATCCATCCGTCTTGAGAATCACTTATTTTATCAGTCAATGGGCTATCATCTGTATGGTCTCGCAGTCTTGGAGTCATGGGTGATGTCCATGCAACGCATATACCATGTATAAAATATCCCAGATTAGCTTTGGAGATCTTCTATTAGTTACTGATATTCCAAATTTTCAATTTTGAACTCTTACCAAAAGCACACACAATAAACATTCGGTATGTTTTAATTTGATCCATTTTTGGGTTTTCTTAGTAGCAGAAGAAAATTTAAAAAATTGGTTAAATTCCGATGGCGGGAAATAATTTTAAGTCTATCTCAAAGCTGATTCTCCTACACAACACTCACATTTCTGTAATTTTAAGCAAACTAAAAGTTTTGTTTTCTCATTTGCAAAACTATCCACTCAACTCTGTTATCAATAAATATTTTTTGGAAGTAATCTAAAAGTAGCAACTTTTAATATCAAAGATTAGTAGTTATACTAATCAGCTTTTAGCAAATTTGTGTCAAATATTTAGATAAAGATTATGTTAAGCAATCCATTAGTTTAAGAAAAAACATAATATACCTAATACAATTCTTAAGGAGAAATAAAATGAAATTTGCCACAATTCGAGAATTTTAAAATTATTATTACACTGGGCTGCAATTGTTTTGTTTTATATGAAGTTTTATGAACTTTTCCTAAGGTTTGAAATGAATGTTGAACTCGAACCCGAAGTCAAAAATTGGATCGTTTTCGAGATATTTATGAAAGAATTATTTAAATATTAAAAGAATATAAAAACCAGAAGAAGAGTGCCATTTTATTTGTTGTATAACAAAAGAATTAGAACAAAAATTAAAAATCGTTAGAACCGTTTTTTACTTGCTCTATAGGGGAAGTATTGGTTTCGTGTAGAAAAAAAAATCGAGGTTTTAATCAAAACCCACATTACGATGATGGAGTAGATCAAAAAAGTGGTTTTCGTCATGCCGTCCGTCGGTCTGTGCGTGTGTGCGTCTGTGCGTCCATCTGTACATCGAGCTAGGGCCTAAACGGATGGATGGATTTGCTTGAAACTTGGTACAGATGATTTTTACGTAATTCCCTAGACCAATTTGTTTTATTTTTTCAATATCTCCATTCTAACGCATACCTCCCATATAACGTTTTCGAGGTATTGCAAATTTCTCGAAAACGGCTCTAACGATTTCGATAAAATTTGGTGTGCGGAATACTCTTATTGATTCTAACAAAACTGCGTTTTTAGTTTTTCTCAAAAAATGCGGAGAACGGAAATATGGCGTTGCCGTTTTTCAAAAATTGACATATTTTTTAAGTTCATATATTTCATCAAAGCATTATATTTAAAATTTACAGAGATCAATAAGTATAAAATGTTAAAAAAAAAAAAACATTTTGAAAAAAAAAAAATTTTTAGGTAATTTAATTTTTAAACTTTTGATTTTTTTTTGATTTTTTTTTGATTTTTTTTCTACAAAATCTTAAATTTCCAATAGATATTTAAGATAAAGATACTGTGAACTACAAGAGCAAGTACGTGCGACCCAGTCGTGCATTTTATTTTTTAAGGAGTTTAATCTTATAAGAATGTTCCAAATTTTTTTTTTGAAAAAAATTGATATGTCATTAAAAATAGAACATTGATCAACACACAAAAACAAATTTTCAAAAAATTGCATTGATGCGTTTATAAAAAACTGATATTAAAAAAAATTTAAACTTTTTCTAAAAATGCAAAAATGATTTTTTTTTGAATTAACATTACCTACAGTTATTCAAACATTTTTTTTATAGAAAAACTTTCATTAAAATCAGTTGTCGTTTACATGATAGTTCAATTTTTTTTTATCGACTTCCAAAAAGGAGGAGGTATTCAATTCGTCTGTATTTTTTTTTTTTTTTTTTTTTTTATGTTTGTTACCGCATAACTGCACTGCACTGAGTGAACCAATTTTGATAATTCTTTTTGTATTGGATAGCTGGTGGCTGCAGTGTGGTCCCATTTCAATTTCGTTCATTTTTTGATATAGGAACTATTTTAAAAACCATAAAACCCAGTTTTGATCCATGGAAGTCGGTTTTGTTTTTTGCTAAAAATGATTATTATTTTAAATGTACGACTACAAGATTAAAAATTCTGTCGTAGTTTTTAATACAACCTTTGGAATCATGCCTTTTTCAAAACAAAATTATCAGTTTCTAATAATTTTTTTTATTAATTTCAAATACCTATTAAAATATAAGAAAAATTGACTTAAAAACTAATTCCTTTGCACCTAAATCATAAATGGTTAATCTAGTTAAGAATTAAAATTAAAAATATTCGTATTCTTTTTTTTAATACAAGAAAATCAAATTTTAATCAAAGTGTATTAAAAACGCAAACGAAAATTGAAGCCATTTAAAAAAAAAGATTTGGGTTATCGCTACCTGAAAAAGTTTTTGCTTTTTTTTTTGAAAAAGTACCTATATAAAACTATTTTGGTTGAGAAAAATGCATTTGGTAACCTTTTTTCTGATAAAAAAATTAAAATATAAATCTGAAATTCCACTATTTTGAGGGCGTTTTGTGTTTTTTCGAAGTAAAATGTATGAATTACTGACAAAATTTGATCGGCAATAAGGTTTTACTTCACATAGTTTGTGAATTTCCGAAATTCAAAAGTATGTAAAAATCACTATAAATAATAATAAATTAATAAATATTACTAAGTTTTTACTAAAACTTAACAAGTCCTTTATTATATCTGACTTATATTAAAACATTAAATTCGAGAGAGATGATACAAATAATTTTATAATTTTCCATTTAATACAAAATAAAACTATATTTTTTTCTTGAAACACAAATTTTAGCTTAATTTCTCTTGTATTTCTTGCAAACTGAGTCCTTTGGTTTCGATAACAACAAAAAGAACAAAAATAAAAGCCAAACCACATAATCCTCCAAACGTCCAAAATGCATAATACAATTCAGCATTGAATTCTGGAATAAAACGTATCAATACAAAAGTTATTATCCAACCAACTGTAGTGGAAAACGATGAAACAGTTGCTTTAATATTCGATGGTAGAACTTCACTCATAACCACCCAAGGCAAAGGACTAAATCCAATTGCATACATTCCACTAAAAAGCATTAGAGCAGGAATAGGAATCAAACGATATACTGATGAATCTTCAAGAGAACTTTCAATGTAAAAGAATGTTCCCATTACGATCAGTGTCAAGCACATTCCTATCGCTGATATCATAAGGATCATCTTGCGACCAAGTCGTTCGATAATTAATGGAGTTATTAGATTTGCCACTATTTGACCCAAAACTGAAACTACTGATGCAACGCCAGGATTCAAGGGTGATTTGGCAGCCATGAAAATAGATTCAATGTTGTAGGTTACCGCATCGATACCGGAGAGTTGCTGGAATGCCATTAAACCGACACAAATAAAGAACGCTCTTCGGTTTGGTTTGTTTCGTAAAATTTGGGGTAAGGTACCCTTTTGAGACATATCAGCATCAACTGCTGACTGAATCTGTCTGATCTCATCTTCAATATCCTTGGGACACTTACACCGAAGAAATGCCAATGATTTGACAGCTGCTGATTTTCTTCTTTTCATTGCATAAAAATAGGGTGTTTCCGGCATGAAGAAAAATATTAAAAAGAATATAATTGGTATAGTAAGACAGGAGTACTGAACTTGGTTGTAAGTCATGAATATTCCAATCCCGTACACGAAGAGAGTTCCACCTGAAATGTAATCAAGGATTTAATCGATTTGCGCAAATAAGAAAATAATACCTACTCAACATGAAAAGTGTCATCAGTGATGCTATAGGTCCACGGTTTGTGTCAGTTGTTATTTCAGAGACGTATATTGGCATTACGGTACAAGTTAGCCCTACACCGATTCCCTAAAAAAGATATTGGAAACGCGTAACTGGAGTTATTAGTTGAAATGCTTATAGTTGCTTACCTGCAAGCCACGTGCAACATAAAGGAACCAAATTGTATTTGCTTGTAGAAATAGGAAATATGCAACTGCATATGAAAAGGCACTGAATAGTAAAGCCCATTTTCTGCCGACTCTATTTGCCAGTGGTCCAGCCAAGGGACACCCTAAAAAATTTAAAGAGAATAATAAAATAAAAGTATCACTTATCATACTTATCATAACTATCATACGATAAGTACTTATGATATCTATCATACTTATCTTACTTATCATACTTATCATACTAATCATACTTATCATACTTATCATACTTATCAAACTTATCATAATTATCATAATTATCATTCTTATCATAATTATCATAATTATCATATACTTATCATACTTCTCATACTAATCATACTTATCGTACTTATCATATCTATCATACTTATCTTACTTATTATACTTATCATACTAATCATACTTATCATACTTATCATACTTATCAAACTTATCATAATTATCATTCTTATCATACTTATCATACTTATAATACTTATCATACTTATTATAATTATCATTCTTATCATACTTATCATATACTTATCATACTTAGCATACTTATCATATTTATCATACTAACCATACTTATCATACTAATCAAACTTATCATACTTATCATACTTATCATACTTGTCATACTTATCATACTTATCATAACTATCATTCTTATCATACTTATAATACTTATCATACTTAGCATACTTATCATAATTATCATACTCATCATACTTATCATAATTATCATTCTTATCATACTTATCATACTTATAATACTTATCATACTTAGCATACTTATCATACATATCATACCTCTCATATTTTTCACTTATCTTACTTATCATACTTATCATACTAATCCAACTTATCATAATTATCATACTTATTATACTTATCAAACTTAACATACTTATCAAACTTATCATAATTATCACTCTTATCATACTTATCATTTATCATTTATTATGTCTTATATCACTTATCACTTATCATTGCAACTCACCAATCAAAGCTCCAATTGCAATAGAAGAACTTATCCAACCTTCCTCCATACGTCCTACCCCAAACTTCAATGGACTATCAGCTGTAGCATCTCGAAGCCTCGGCATCATCGGCGATGTCCATCCCGTACATGTTCCAAGTGCAAAATAAGCTAAATTCGCTAAAAGCCAATAATGGTTCGAAAATTATAGTGAAACAGTTATAAATTGGTTTTTAAGACTTTCCACTTAGACTGGCTAGGTAAACATTTTTATGTGTTTTGTTTTGTTCCATTTTTTAACACCTTCATCGAATGTTTGTGACTCTCGACTGAATATATAAAAGGTGAGTTTATCATCAAAAAATCCAATTTAGTCTCTCAAATTAAAAAAAAAAAAGATTAAAGAAAAAATTGTTTGGAATATACGTAACAATGAAACAGCACTTAATGTGCTCTAATAATCTAATTAGTGACACTTAACAAGCCACAAAAACAACAACATTTTCTTTAATAAAAAATTAATTTGATAAAACGTACATAAAAATCTATCTTATCTTAACATGATGGCAGTATTTTTTTTTTTTTTTTACATGCTGTTATTGGCTATGTTAATATCATCGCTTCTCACCACATTTCTCAAATATAGATCATAAATTACTATCAAGCTATTGAACATCTAAGAGTATAAAATAGTTATTAACTCTTTCTAAGCATGTTTTTGACTTTGATAACAACGATGAATACATTTTTTTAAAGATAAAATGTTCGTGATTTGGTGTATCAACTCTTTAATAGTCAGGCCATAATTGGCAATGTTCTTATCAAATTATACCTTAAACATTTCCTTTCCGTTAGTAATAAAAATTGAGTTACTTGGTTAAGACAGCCCTGATTTATTAATTGCAATAACAATAACAATCCGTAAAAGAGAGTGTTTCCTCTTTTTAATAAATCGCTACATTAAAAAATTCAAATAACTTTTTTCTTAAAGTATGGAATTTATTTTTCTTTTATTCATGTTAAAGCACATTCAATTTTATTAAATATAGCTTAATAAGTTTTAAAAATAATAAATTTTAAATGCCCCCCCTGGTGGTTAATGCATGTGAGGCGCCTTAAAAAAAAGTTGTTTTTTGAAGATTTGAGATTCGAAGATTTCATTCAACTTTGTTGGTTTTGCTTTGCGGCCTTCCTGTTAACAATAAGCTCAAAAGAAAAAGTCGGATGCAGTAAAGGCAAAAGATTTTGGGTTCCGACGGAATGGTAAGATCCAGCATATGAGTTTATCGGAAAATTTTCGTAGCAATTCTGCGAAAATACTATCCATTATTATCTACTATGTATTTTTGTTAAATCTAATACCCACTCTGTTAAATACAAAAAAAAAGTTTTAAATCCATTAAGTAGAAAAAAAGTTATTAAAGTTGTTTTTGGTAGCGGCTTTCGTCAGCCACCCTGTATATCTACTATGACGAAGTAATAAAATGTAGATTAGATTGATTAGAGATTGAAAGATAACAAACCAAGGGGATATACCAGCTTTTTTTAAATTTGGGAGTTTGTTTTGTTTTTGATAGCTTTGGCTTTGATAGTCTGCTTGTGGAACTTTTTAAATTCGGTGGTTAAATAGAGCGTACACACGCAACATCGAATATAACAATATCTACTAAATGAAAGGGCCACTCCATTTACATTATGTCTTATCTTCAAAAAAGTCGATTAATATATCTTGAAAGGACTATCTAGGTATATTTCTATTAAGTTTCACTTGCAAGAGCAAATCTACAGCACCATGTAAACGTCTTCGACAATTCTGCAACATCACACTTATCACAGAGAAAAATATACCACATAAAATAGAACAAAAACAATAACATTTCTCTATGGTTTTCATCCAAGAAGGAAACCTTGTTAAAACAATCGGGTTTTCCTTACCTTACCACCTGAACCAACCTGCTATGAAAATAATGATCGCGATTTTTGTTCTAGTGCGAAGTTGATAGAAAAAATTAGTTTTTCACTCAAATTTTAATAGGATTTTCTCTATAAAAATAATTAAAAATCCTTATAGAAAAACCTTATTAATCGTTGCTTTTAATAAGATTTCCTTATAAAACATATGGGCAGTAAAACAATATTCCAATCTGTTAGTTTTTAGGTGGTCATATTTCTCTCTGTGTATATCGATTTCAAAGCAGCATATCAGGAAGTCTTGATGACGATATGGTTACACTGGTTAACAAGGGTTCTGTTGCCGAAACATAAATATACTTTCCTGAAGGTTTTCGGTGTGAGGAAAATTTAAGGTTATAGTCTTGAAATAGAACAAAATTGTTTATTAAAACTTTTAAGCATTATACAAAAAAAAAGATATGCCAATTGGACTGATCATATGTTACGTTTATGATAGCAGTGAGCGCCTAAAGCAGAGACATTATGTTTTTAAAGGGTGTATCGATCTAAGAAAAAAAAATAAAAATAAACTTGGTTCCAAACTACATAGCTCCAAATCGCAGCGTACCGAACTTTTTCCGCAAAAAGAGGTTGTCTGTAAAGCCAGTTTACGGACGATGATTTTACTTGATAACGTCATCAGAAAACAGGTTTTGTGCTTTTGTTTAAAATGAGTCAATTGAAGCGTTTACTTATTTCAAACAATCATAATTTACAAGAAAAAGCAAAAAAAAATACCTTTTTTTATTTTCTCATTATATTAATTTTTTTATTTTAAAAGCTTACAAAAAAAATTATGCAATTTAAAAGCCAAGTATTTCTTCTTAAGAAATTTTTAAATTTTTTTGCGGAAAAAGTATAAAAATAATTTATTGAAAACAATCATTTTCATCAAAAAAACATGAATTTTTATCTTCTCACGTCATTTATTCCATTTTTTTTTCCTAACAACCTATAAAAAATTTTAAACCAAAGCTTATTGTCTTAGCTCAAAATATATATAATGATCAGGTCTATGAGACCTCTACAAAAAGAGCTAGAATTTTTTGAACTCGATCAAATTTCATTAAAAAAAGCAAAGAAAACATTTATTTTTATGTTCTCAGGCTATGGAATCAATTTTTTTGTTTGACAACCTATAAAAAATATACACAATGTGAAAGCTTATTATTTCACCTTTCATATGACTTATCAATCTTATTTCAAAGATGCCTACAAGAGAAGTTAGAATTTTTTAAAGTCAACCATGTCGAATTTCCAGACTGAGATTACGGTACTTCCCACACTGGTGGCTGTTCGGAGGGCAACAGATCTCCACTGGTGTTTTGAGGTTTTTCGCAAGTTTCTTAATTTAACATTGTGTATATAGTTAGTTTTAGTTAGTGTACCGTTATGTGTGATATGCCAAATGAAAGGTAATTGTATCAGGATGCTCATAAAAGTTTAATAAAATTTCTATCTGCTCTTGGTCAAAAGTTATAACCTGTTGAATTCTACAATTTTATTTTACCGTTATCTCAAAATTGTTTTTACGAAAATGATTGAAACTTCGCATACATTTAGTCGTATTCATGGTCTATCATTACTCCGTATAATATATTCCTGTATCTATTAAAGAAAAAAAGATAAAAATAAAAAACGATGAAAATCGGTTAAAAAGGGTCAAAAATGTGTTTTATTAAAATTTGTTTCTTCCGTTATTCAGTCAAAACTCACTAAACGATTCCAAGTTTTTGCAAATGTATGCATAAGGCCAAAACCTACATGCCCTATAAGTTCAATAAAAAAATCAAAAATTACCCAAAAATACCCCTAAAAAACAAGGTGTTTTTCAAAAATTCATATTTTGCAAACAAATTCAAATTAGGCGCCTAATTTTTTTTTCCCTCATCTTTCACATGGCATCTTTAGAATTGTCAAAAAAAATTTCCTTTACCCAAAATCATCATTTTGTCATAGCCCCAACACGTGTACAACGTTCAAACAAAACGTTATAGCTTAGTTTAAAAATTTTTTAGAATTTTTTCTTAAATGCAGTTATTCTTAAATTAATTTCATCTATCTACAGCAAAAAAAGTCAATTCTCTACAACTTCGCGTTTAGATTTTAGCCCAAATTACCCCTGTTTACCCTATTAAATGACGGAATTTTTAAAAATCCTTCATTTGGATTAAGCTTTAGGAGTTTATCTTCCAAATAAGCTATAGAAGATTTTTGTATCTCTAATATTTTATTTTTAATTGAATTTTTTTGCCGCACTGCGAAAGTGCGAGAGTGTAACGTTAGAAAATGGCGTCACTTTTTTGTGGTGGCTGCCATGGTTCATCAATTTATAAGACGTTATCACTTCAAAAATCGGCTCTGATTATTCAATATCAATAATTTTGTATACTTTTTTTGTTCATGTTTTTTTTTTTTTAAGTTTTTCTGGTTGAAACTATAAAGCTGTAATATACAGTGTACACATTATGTAAAAACAAACTTATAAATTATATACAAATAAATTTATTATATCACTAATGTCCTTGTAATTTTTCTTGAATTTTCTGCAAACTCAATCCTTTCGTTTCAGTTACAACAAACAATATGAAAAAGAATGCCAAAATACACAATCCTCCGAATAACCAAAATGCATAATATGAACCTAAGGCATTAAGTTCTGGATACCATCGAGTTACAACAAAAGTCACCAACCAATTTACTGTCGTCGAAATCGATGAAACTGATGATTTAATATTTGATGGAAGAATTTCTCCCATTACCACCCAAGGAACAGGACCAAATCCGACAGAATAAAGTGCATTGAAAAATATCAATGCAGGTATTGGAATCCATAGAATTGCAGATGCATCACCAAAAGCTTGAATATAGAAGAATGTTCCAAGTGCTGATAAGGCCAAACACATCCCGAGAGCGGAGATCATAAGAATCAGCTTACGACCGGCACGTTCAACGATAAATGGTGTCACAAGATTGGCTACAAGTTGAACGAGTCCAATTATGATAGTAGCTATGGCAGGATCCAAAGTTGACTTGGCGCTGGTAAAAATCGATTGACTGTTGAATGTAACTGCACTGGTACCACTCAGCTGTTGGAAAGTTAGAAGACCACAAACTATTATGAAGGCTTTTCTGTATCCACGATTGGTGAATATATCTTTGACAGTTCCTGTATTACACATATCAGCGTCAACTCCTATTTGAATTTGATCCATTTCTTCTTCCACTGTTTTGGCGTTTTGTCCCCGAAGGAATTGCAGTGATTTGATACCTTCACGTTTGAGTCCCTTCATGGCGTAGAAATATGGTGTTTCTGGCATGCAGGAAAAAGTTACAAAAAACAAAATGGGAATTGCTAAGCAACACCACTGCAAAGTCATGTAGGCTACAAATGGACCGATACTGTAGACATAGAGAATTCCTACTAAAATAAATAAAAACAAAACATGTTATCCTGAGAATGATATCAGTTTTAACAATAAAATACTTACAGACCATAAAAACTGTCAGCAGAGAACCAGCTGGACCCCGAGTCTTACTTGTTGCTATTTCACCAATATACGTTGGCATAGTTGTACAGACAAGTCCTACTCCTACACCCTGAAAAAATGTATGCTTAATTAAGTGATAAACTATGACTTATTGATCAAAGCTTACCTGAAGAATTCTTGCAGCATAAATGAACCAAATGTTATTGGCAATTAGGAGAAAAGCAAATGCAGCTGTAAAAAATAATGCACTCGAAAGCAAACTCCATTTTCTTCCAATTCTAGCAGATAATGGTCCAGCAATAGGGCAACCTAAAAAATATTGTTATAGTTTTCATTATGATATTTGGTAAATTATTTTGATAAAGATAATTAATGGACAGTAAAATAAATATAGAAATCTGAGAAACTTTGGTTTGATTGAAATTACAAATATTTTACTAAAAAATAACAGTTACTGTGACGTCAAAATGCCCTGAAAGCTTTAAATAATTGTAATTGACGTAAAATTTGCCATTATTTCTAGCAAGTTCACAAATAAAGGTAACAATAACGAGGAATTATAACGAAACCACTTTGGCCTTGAGTTACTTCTGACGTAGATGGGCAATTCCAATTTGAAAAGTTAGATTGATGATATACAAAATTATTTCGACACAAAACTTGGTGATGATTTTTTGTAGTAATTTGTTTTAAAATACGTAGTGTTATTTAATTAAAATATTAGATACAAAACTGAAATAAGCCAAATGAAAGTACCTCTTATAAATTAAAATTTGAAGAAAAACTGAATAAACTATGTGTTTTTTTTTAGGTACATAAAACTATGTTTAAAAGTGTCGAAATACTTAGTAATTTAATTGACAATATACAGTCTTTTTTATTTGCGATATATGGTACGTACAATAGTAGGGCTAGTTTAGGATTCGAAAAAAAAAAAAAATCGATAACAATCAACATGGTATTACGATGATAAAGATTACCAAAAAAGTGGGTTCCGCTATTCTATCCGTCTTTTTTGAAAACGGCTAAGTTAAATATTTCGAAATTTCGTTTTTAAATGTTACTTAGTTATTTCTTCAAAATAGCATAGGTAACCTGTTTTTTTTTTTTTTGAAAAATGTTGGAACATTTCTGTATAGTAAAACATTTTTTACTTGCTCTATAGGGCAAGTATTGGTTTCGTGTAGAAAAAAAAATCGAGGTTTTAATCAAAACCAACATTACGATGATGGAGAAGATCAAAAAAGTGATTTTCGTCATGCCGTCCGTCGGTCTGTGCGTCTGTGCGTCCATCTGTACATCGAGCTAGGGCCTAAACGGATGGAAGGATTTGCTTGAAACTTGGTACAGATGCTTTTTACGTAATTCCCTAGACCCGTTTTTTTTTTATTTTTTTAATATCTCCATTTTAACGCATGCCTCCCATATAACGTTTTCGAGGTATTGCAAATTTCTCGAAAACGGCTCTAACGATTTTGATCAAATTTGGTGTGCGGAGAACGGAAATATGGCGTTGCCGTTTTTCAAAAATTGACATATTTTTTAAGTTCATCTATTTCATCAAAGCATTAGTTATTTTATTTAAAATTTACAGAGATCATTAAGTATAAAATGTTAAAAAAAAAAAATATTTTTAAAAACATTAAAAAAAAAAAAAAATTTTTAATTTAATTTTCAAACTTTTGATTTTTTTTTTTTTGATTTTTTTTTTCTACAAAATCTTAATTTCCAATAGATATTTAAGATAAAGATACTGTGAACTACAAGAGCAAGTACGTGCGACCCAGTCGTGCAATTTATTTTAAACGGCTCTAACGATTTTGAATTTTTTTTAAATTCCTTTTCAAATAGAAATCAGATGGCATACCACGTTTTGTGAAAATCATTAAACATGGTGTTTCATCAATTTATAAAAGCAGATTTTATATATTTTTTTATATAATCAAAAATATGCTTAAATAAAATCAAATTATAATTTTTCCAAATTTTAACTGATGAAAAGCTCTAAGGTAAGAGCTACTTTTATCATAAGAACAACCCCAGTCGTGCAATTTATTTAATTTTGTATTTATAACTTTGAGGTTAATGGTAGTTTTTTAATAATCTTTGATAGTAGGTAATTAGGAACAATACAAATCAAATCAAAGAACTTTTCGCATTCAAAAAATATTACGTACGATTTTTCGATTTTAAGTCATACTTTAAGAAAATTCCTCCTAGTGTCTAAGCCGGTTGCCTTAGAACCTCTTTCCCATATAAAACCAGACATATTAAATTGTTTAAACACATTTTTAAACATAGCTATAATGAATTATTTACCAGCTTCCAACGATTTCTGATTTTAATACGCATAAAAAACTAAAATTAAAAAGAAACATATGTACAAATAGGAGCTGCTTCTGGGGAATTCTAAATATTGGAACGTCTTGAAAATTTAGAAAATATTGTAAATGCCAATTTTTATACCTATTTTAAATCTGAGCAAAATAAATTAATTTTTCAAGCATTGGCAAATTTTGTTTATTTTTTTTTTCCGACACTTTAAAATTGGGCTTAATTACATTTTTACGCGTGCGCACGATGAGTGGTCCATTTTCCTGGTTATAGGGATTCGATTTGAATTCATTGGCAACAACGCACTTTTACACAAACTCATCTGTTTGACATTTATCTGATCATCATATAAAAAAATTGTATGAACAGATTTCGCACACAGTTAGGTACAAAAACTGATTTCATTTTCCATTTACCACCAATAAGCCTCACTTTTGAAATTTGTTTTCTCAATTTTGAACCAAAAATTTAAAACACATAACCGATCTATTTTTCATAAATTAGGGATGACTTGGGGTGGAATAAAAGTTCATAAAAAAATAATGAAGCTAATAATTTCAGGTTGGATTTTAGAAGCGAAGTTAAAATCATAAGAATCCGCAAAAGAGCCACCAGAACAGTATCTTTCTGAGGGCTGTTAACAATTAAAGTAAATGGATAAGCCAACGTCACTATGAAAAAAGCTTGCAAAATAGGGCTTTTTTCCACAATTTTGGTTAGACTTTTCATTAAAAAGTTATTTTACGGAGCCGTTTTACAATGTTTTGACTTCACCAATTTTTTTCATAAAATTAAATTTTCGATTTTTAGGCCGAGTGTGAACTGGATTAAATATTTAGCCTAGTATGTATTTTTAAAAAACTATTGAGGTAAAAACATAAATTTTCAGGTATCAAAAATTTATCCAACTCTGGGAACACGTTCAATTTTTATCTTCAGCGTATACATTTTTGGGAGAAGGTTTTTGGTGTAACCAAAGATATTTTTGTATGTTCAACGCGCAAATGAATTTCAAAAATGTGTCCTTTGTTAAGTATTAAGTCCAATTTGCCTTAAGTTAAAATAAGGTTTTCGAATTATTTTTGTTCAACTTCAAAACCAAATTAAAAGTAAAAATAACTAGGAAATTCGTTTTAATGGATATCAATTTTTGAGAGAAACTGAAATTATTTCACACAAATCAAGCAAATTGTCATAGTTTCTTGCTTTAAAGTATTTTTTTTTTAAACAAAAATGGGAAAAAAAAGAAAAAGCTGTTATAGAGGTGCGAATACGAATTGTGTAAAACTTCAGTCGATTTCGACATTTTTTAAATACATCTAGTGTTAAGCTATGTTGACTTTTTATCGAATCTTTATTTTTTGCATACAATAAGTGGTTTCCTATCAAATTTTAAGACTCACCCTATAACATTGTATTGCAGTTAGCTTCTTGCGCGAACTTCCTAAATTGCTTAAATCATTTACTTATAAGATTTGCTTTGGTGGAACTCAATTAAAAGTCTTAATGGCTAACTGGTAAAACCTCACAGTTTGATAATAGCACGGCCAGAGTCTTAAAAATTATTTCCATCCAGCAAATTTGATAATGGTTTTGCAAAAAAAAACTATAGATTGTAGTTAAACGTTTATTCGTTTGTTGTTATGAGATTATGCAATCCGAAGGTCACACTTAAGTATTTAATTAGAATATACTTACCAATCAATGCTCCAATAGCAATAAACGAGCTTATCCATCCTTCTTCAACTTGACCAATGCTTTTAGATAATGGACTATCTGCAGTATGATCTCGAAGTTTTGGAATGATTGGTGACGTCCATCCTATACATGTTCCAAGTGAAAAATATGCTAAATTTGCTTCATACAAAATAATAAACAGTTACAAACTATCACTTGATTTGTTAATAATTACATTTTTGTTACCAATAACACTAACTAAAAAAACACGATACTCTTTAACTGGGTCCATTTTGTTAACTAAAACAGATCTTAAAAATTCTTCTAATTAAAACACTTTTTGTTCATGAACAAAACAAATGTTATTATTATTATTATTATTGGAAAACATTCCTACAATTTGCCATTAAATTTACTTTAAAATTAACACACTTTATTGAATAACGTCAACAAAATAATTCTAAATTAAGCGATGTTGATTCAAGACGGTGCGTTGTTTCTTTGATATGAATTTACTTTTGCAAAGCATTTATCGAAATAACATTGAATTTTTACTATCTCTTTACTTACAATTTTTAAATCGCTTTATGATTTATTACAATAATTATGATAGTTTAAAGTTTTTTTTTTGTTTTAAATTTCTTTGAAAAACTTATCTTTGATTTTTTTCGAACGCACCTTTTTTTGATTGTTATGATCAAGAGATATTTTTTTGTAAATAAATCATATAAAACGCGTTAAGTGGGTTGATTTTGATTTTGAGTTGGGGAATTATTGAACTTTGCCAAATGATAAAGTTAAGTTGAATGAAAGCCTTTATATTGTATCTTTGCAAAATTTAAGTTAATTAAAATGAATGCAGCCTTTTCTTGCACGAGTTCTTAACCACAGAATTTAATTAACGGTATCGGAGATCTGAGAGATTGTTCTGTTTAATGGATAGAATCAGGTCTGTACACTAGGGAGGGGAGCTTTTTGCTCTTAATTCCTAATATAATTTAAATAAAGTTTTCAAAAAGCTTTTTTAAAATTGTGCCTCTTACTAAAAATCCAAAAAGTCAAGACATCCGTTTATAAAAAATCCAATTATTTCTTAAATCATAAAGATAACTTATATAAACTACCCTACCCTTTTTTCCAAATTGTTGCTCCGCACGTGTTTTGATAACTTGACAAATTCAGCTAACAATCAATAAATCAAGTTCGGAATTGTATTATCATTGTTAAAATTCTACGTCACCTTTGTTTTTATGGGAGAACAATATAAAGTAGAGAGAAACTGGTTGCTTGTTTTTGAATAAATAGCTTTTATTTATACAAGTGGGGTAGCTTGTATTGTATAATCTATATGTGATCACTGTAATTGTACTTTAATTAAACGTAATTTTAAATTCCAATCAAAAATATGACATTTTTCAACAAGCCAAAGACTTGAGAATTTAAAGAAGTTATGGTTAATATGATTATAATGGGCACGTTCAAAGAGCTAACATAAAGCTATCGGATAGCTTTTTGTTGTTGTAAAAAATTTAGCAAGGAAACGAACCATTTTCTGTCAAAAAATAATCTGAAGGTATCCCAGAATTTCTGGTATACCTCAGGTATCCGAGTGATCAGCTGGTTTTTTTTTTATTTTGATTACTTTTCGGGCGATTAATCAGCTTTAAAATAAAAAAAAATGCAAGAAATAAAGTCAAAGCAATTGTGCAAGTACATACTATTCAACAATAAAAAAATGTAATTTGCTCAAAAGAAAAAGTTTCCTCTTCCCAATATTTACATATTTTTTTAGTAGCTGCTTGGGCAAGCTATCTGGATACCTCTTTGTTCAAAAAGATATTCCAGATACGGGTATCCCAGATAGCCTATCCGATAGGTGTTTGAACGTGCCCAATATTTATGTCATGTTGTTATCCTTTTAATAAGAAGGGGTTTTAAATTACAGTCTGTTAGAAGTTTTTTTTTTTCAGCAGCATTCAAAAGCAATTTCATGTCTGGAATTCATTACAGTTCAACACAAATATATGAAACTTTGAATGATATTCTTTTTTTTTTTTAACTGAGTTTCTTTTGTATAGCTTTGAAAAATAACTGGGAGCATATTTATTAGGGTGCTTCTTAAAAATCAATTTTCGAAATTTTAATGGGACACCCTTTCATTTTGTTCTTCCTGCCTTAAATATAAATTGGGTAAAATTTGGGCCAGTTTACACACGTTCTAGGGGTCGCTACCACAATTCAAAGTTTTGAAAAATACACCAAATTTTGTTTTTTTTTTTCCCAAAATTTTAAAATTTGTTATCAGAATTTAGTACTTTATATTAAATCTTTAGCTGTTTTGAAAGAAATTTTGATAAAAAATACAGCGGAATAAAATTTTTTGAATATTTTTGAATATTTTTGAATTCGACATTTTTGTTTGTGTTATTCTGTAGAATAGCTAACTAAGTGATCTCTTAATTGAAAAATTCAATGTTTTTATCTGATTGTTTTTGAGCCTAATATCTTTATTCGTCAGACAGTTAACTGACTGTTTATTAAAAGATTGAAAAATCGGGTCTTAAGCGTAGATAGCTACTTTGTATTGTACTTAACAAAAAAGTTTTTGTTGAAATCGATCTTTTTTTTTTTTACTTAAATCTTTAGTGAATGGTAGCGACCCCTAAATTTTAATATTAAAATCGGAAAAAAATACCATATACTATGCTTATATGGTAGAACATAATGCAGGGGTGTCCCATTAAAAAATCGAAAAAAAGATTTTTTCGACCATATAAGAAGCACCCTAATATTTATAGTCTTATTTTATTTAATTTGGATTAGTCGAAGTGTCGTTGGTACCAAGTAGTCTTTAAAAAGGAAGGTTACTGAACAAAATATTAACTTTGAAAATTAACATTAAAAAATCCGGTTAGTTTTTCACAGCTGAAATTCTGACTTTACTTAATTTTTCAATTTTTAAAATTTTTGAGTGTATTAAAGATCATTTTTTTCTGTTGAAATTGCTTAACTGATATATAAACGACCTAGAAAAAATATTAAAACAATGTTTTGTACCAGTTTTGTGTTATAAAATTTCAATTGATGAAAATGACAAAAAAATCCGGAATGTTTTTAGCAGCACTGTAGGTACTATAGGGCAAGTTTAGGATTCGTAAAAAAAATCGAACTCGAGATAACAATTTTACATGACATTACGATGATGGAGAATGCCAAAAAAGTGGGTCCGGCAATTCTGTCTGTCTGTCTGTCTGTCTGTCTGTCTGTCTGTCTGTCTGTCTGTCTGTCTGTCTGTCTGTCTGTCTGTCTGTCTGTCTGTCTGTCTGTCTGTCTGTCTGTCTGTCTGTCTGTCTGTCTGTCTGTCTGTCTGTCTGTCTGTCTGTCTGTCTGTCTGTCTGTCTGTCTGTCTGTCTGTCTGTCTGTCTGTCTGTCTGTCTGTCTGTCTGTCTGTCTGTCTGTCTGTCTGTCTGTCTGTCTGTCTGTGTGTCTGTCTCTATCTGGAGCTGCAGCCTAAACGAGTGAAGTGATTTTCTTCAAACTTGGTGGTTAGCAGTTTTTGGTGATTCCCTAGAGGGGAAATTGAAATTTTTTTTATGACCAAAACTAACGGTACCTGCCATATAACGGAAATAGAAAAGTTAATTTTTTTCAAAAACGGCTCTAACGATTTTGATTAAAATTTTTGTGTGTAGTACTACACATAATAGCCAACTTTTTAATTAAAAAAAATATTTTTTGTACCGTTATTAACGGTACCTGTCATAGAACGGTTTTTTTCGTTTCTGAATATCTCGTACAACATTAACCCGATTTAAATGAAAATTTTTATAAAAAAGTGTGTAAGTAAAGATAATATTAAAATTTTAGAAAATTTTCAAAAAACGCATTTTTGGTTTTTTTAAAAATATTTCAAAATTTTTTTTTTTAAAATCAATTTTTTGAAAACGAATCAATGAAAAATTTTGAAATTTAGTTTTTATGTGTAAATTAATTATTTCTTCAAAATGGCTTACCAACTTTTTTTTTGAAAAATGTTAAAAAATTTGTATATATAAAAAATTATTTTTTTAAAAAACGGCTCCTATAATTTTCGAAAATTTTTTTCTAAAAATACCTTTTTATACAAGAAATAAAATGGCATATTTGTTTTTTTTTTTAAGATAATTTAAAACGGAGTTTAATTAATTATAAAAACAGATTTAATTTTTGTATACTACTTATGAAATTTCTTCAAAATATCAAATTTTAAATTTCTTGAATGAAAAGCTTTAACATTATAGTTACTTTAAGCATAAGAGCAAGTACGTGCGACCCCAGTCGTGCAATTTATTTTATTGTCATTTTATGTTTCTTTAATAGTGTTCGAAATTGATTATTTACAATTTTATATGAGTAAGGTCTAAAAATCACAAACACAGATTGTTGTAAGTTCAACCAATACAAAATTAAATGAACAACTTGATAGCACGTACATTAGGGTGGACCAAAAAAATATTTTTCATTATTTTGATTTGCTCTACCGCCCGAATAGCACAGATGGGTTTTAATTTAGCAGATGTAACTCCAGTTAAACAATCTAATTGTTTTCCATTAATTTCAGAAACATATTCTTATACAATATTGTAACCCGAACAGCCGCATTTCCCCTCTTGATTTGCAACAAATTTGTGGCAATTCTGTTTTATAAAGGTTAAATTTTGTTATTTCTTGGTCTTATTTGTGTTTTCTGAACTAAAAACTGTTTCATGAAAGTTAACCTAATAAGTGTGCAACTAAGAATGAAGTCGAACATCAGCTTTACTTATGTTGTAGAAATGTTAAAGAAAGTAGTGACTTTTATTATTTTTGTTAGGATTTGTTATAATTAAATGAAATGTTTGTTTTCGAAAACATCTAAAAAGTTTCCCAAAAGTTATTATTCTAATTCGCATAAAATGTTTATGTCTTATGATGTTATAAAAAAGATAAAAGTCTAAAGTACTAAATCAATATAATACGTATAATAATTATGATTGAAAATGAAAGTTTTAGTCGTTAATGAACGGAAATTGTAATGCAATTACTATTTTTATCATAAAGATTAATGTTTTGCTTCTATAAAATTCACGCGCCACATAAATTATTGAAATTAGAGAAATAAATTGAAAATTAACAAATAATAATTTTTTGTATTTAGGTATAAAAGTTGGAAAAACACTGGGTAATGTTAGAAAATGGAATAAACATCCCTTTCCACTGAAATTTAATATGAAACAGCAACAAGAATATGAAAAATCATTTTAAAATTCATCACGTTAAATCATTTCGAATTTTGATGGAAGTCAAAATGGCGCTTGTTGCAAGAAACCAAACTAAAACAAGAGAATTTCAAATTAAAACTTTCATGTTATTAAACATATAACTTGAACAAAATAGAAACTTAATTTTATAAAACAATCCCTTTCAACCATTTAACAATTTTGGTGCAACAGAGAAATATGATAGTTTATAATAAAATGTACACTCTGTTACTGAAACATAACTTTTAGTACTAAGAAATCCTAGCAGCAACGAAACAGATTCAGACGGAAAAATAAAATAAACATGAAACTATCATTTATTTTTAATATACTTTGTCAGGCTTGCCATGGGTATTTTCTGTTTACATTTTTCTTATTTTTCACTTTAAGTGTGTTTATATTTTAAGTCACATTAAACCTCCAAATGCTAATTGCCATTTTTTTTAAAGCCATAAATATGAAATTAATAAAACAAAATGGCTACAATCCCTTTTGAATAAAAAAACCCCTGACTTCTAGTCTAGGCATCTATTGAAATATGGAACGAATTGTGAACAAAATTATAAAATTAGATATTTTATATGTGAAAATTAAATTTTTTATTATGTTGGTACCTATTTGTAATAATATTAAAATATTTTTGTTTGTCCATCCAGAAATCTAAGATTTTTGTTTTGTGGCCTGTAAATTTGTTTTATTGTCTAAGGCAACTCTGGCATATAATAACATTTCATATTGCTTCCATGGATTTACAACTCAGTAGGTACTACAAAAAGCATCATCTGTCAAAATGAAATTAGCAAAAACTAATATTTGGAGCTTCAGAAACATAGCTATAATATCATTTGGAACTCGTTGTTGTTTCAACGTCAATACATGAAAAAATGTTGTAATTCTAGTTCTATATTTGTTAAACCAAACTTTCAAAAACTTAAGTGTAATAAAAACTCTTGAACGAAAAACAAAACAGTTGAGCTACAGTCAGATAAAAAATCATATTAACTATTAAGTTACATTGATGTCTGGATGTTACATCTGAATCATTTCTTGGTTTGGCATATGTTTAATGAAACTATTGGTAAACAAAAACAAAATAAATACATTTAAACATGAAATTATATACACTACATAATATGTTATAACAACGATTAAGTTCTTAATTCTATGACCGTTTATTTGTTGTATCTATGTTGGTTGTTTTGTTTCATGAAACTGTGGGACAGTAACCAAAATAAAAGAAAAACACCACTTTAAAAGGTATATGCATGAATACTAGGGTGGTTCAATTTTAGTTTTGTTTTTAATATTTTCGATATCAACCATTGATAGAATGTTATAAAAAATGTTTATTTAACTGAGTGTGAAGCATCAAAAAAATAAGTTACATTGAACTTTTAATTATTGGTTCTAGCAAATGCCCTAACTAATTATAGAAATGGAAACCTAAACAATTGATGATTTTTATTGATAACGCATTTGTTCAGATTTTTGCTATATAAAGAACTAAAAGTCAAATACATATAACCTTTTTTTTGATATTTCACACTCAGTGACAAATTTGTATAAATGACCGATATAAAAAAAATAAAGTAAAATCGACCCACCCTAACGTACAATAAGGAAGTTCAAGTATATTTGTCTAAAAAAGACATCGAATTAAATGTAGATTGTGTATAGTCATAAAGCTTAGTAAAAAAAATATGCTTTCTTAAAATTTGTATTATATTTGTATTGTAGGTACACAAAATGATTTAATTTGTCTTTTACCAACTACTTGAACCATTCCAATGTTATATAAATATTTTGTTCTATCCTTCAATATTGCAAATACTATAGTAGTTTGTGTGATGTTGTTTAATCGTATTTAATGTATTTCAAATTATTCGCAACTAAACATTTTAATTGAGTTACTCACTTGTTATAAGAGTATGCTGCATAAAGGTTTTAGCAATATTTTAGTGGGAAGAAACCAAAATCGAAATTGATTAAGAGTAAATATAACATTTTACCAACTTTTAACTTTGAGACTGTTATCGCGATAACTTGTTTTCTCGACACAAAATAATGCTACCCTATTTTTTTCAGAATTTTTCGATGATGTTTAGGGGTTGCGCGCACCCCTTTATTAAAAAAAATAAGCTCTTTTAGTTTTTAATTTTTTATGGAAAAGCTGTTTGACTAAAAAGTATTGAGTATCAATTGATCTACTTACTTCAATTTTTCTTTTTTCAAAAAAAATATTTTTGACTGATTCCCAGGCGTTAGAAGTCAAAAAACTATGTTTTACTGTTTTTTATAACGGTTAAAATTATTTTTATCGTATTCCTCATCAAATTTACTATAAAAACCGTGCTTTTATATTGCTCAATTCTTCTTAGATTGATAAAAGAAAAATAATTTTTAAAAAAGATCGTACCAAAACAAGTGAAGGAAAAATGGGGGAGGGTACTATATCTTGGGCGCCGAGATTTGATAACAGTATTTTGTAGAGGAGTTATATACGATCATTTTTCATTATGGGCTCCGTTAGGCGGGAATGGCAATTTTCTAAAAAATGACTTTAAATAATAGAAAAAATATTAAAATATAATGGCAACACTTACAGTTATGAATGATACCTTTTTCAAAAGCTAGAACTGTACACTTTAATCCAATTTTTGAAGGAAAGTTATTTTAATCAATTGTTTTTGAAATAGTCGATTAAAAAGGAAAAAAATTGGGAAAAAAAGTTTAAAAAACACATTAAATAATGTTTTTGTCAAGATTTTGTCAAGGATTACAATACAAAAAATGGCTGATAAAATAAAGTTTTAAATTGATTCTTTATCAAATACTGAAGTCCATATGTTTTAATGCTTTCTAGTTTTTGAGAAAATTGAAAAATAAAAAAAATTCTTTTTATTTTTTTGTATCGAGAAAACAAGTTATCGGTAGAGTAAATCAAAATAATGAAAAAATTATTTTTTTTTGGTCCACCCTAACGTACATATTTGCTCTCATGGTAAAAATCGTTAAGAATATTAAAGTTTTTTTTTCAAAAAATGCATAAAAGAATATTTTTAATTTAATTTGATAAGAAATTTAATAAGAACTTAAAACAAACAATAAAACAATTGTTTTTAAAATTATAAAAACAGCCTTTTAAGTGGTATTGACCTTCAAACATATTACACTAATTCAAAAAAAAAAAAAACGGTACAGAAAATTATTTAATGATTTTTAAGAGATGAATTTGTTTTACTGTCTATCTTTATTTATTTTATGGAAATGATATCATGAACTGAGGGGTTCTTACCTCCTTTTTTGACTCACTGTATAATAAAATTCATAAAGAAAGTCTTTAAATTAAAGATCTTTTTTTATAAGACCAAGTACATGCAACTAAGTCGTGCATTTTATATTTTTCTCTGAGCAATAATTTCCTTATTTAGTTTTTACCAAATTTGTATGTATTAAAACATTAAAAATTCAAGAAACTTGAACTATTACATCAAGTTTGTGAGGCACAGTCGTACATTTTATTTATTTCGTATCAGCATATTCTGTGATCAACACTGGATAGTAATTTAAAAATAATTTAAGCTTTTATTTTCATAATTAATTATGTCCAATTAATGCTATAAAAAGTATATGGCTTCAGTCCACTTTAGATTGACGCACGCGAAAGTGAAAAATATTTGGCTTCAAAAATATTGCATTTTAAATAGATGCAATGAACTGCGCTTACACATATCAGGTATGTAGATGAGTTGCATGCTCGAAGGACTCATGCCGGGCGGCGAAAAGTCTAAAAAGATTCTTCCCAGCTTCAGAAACCTAAATTACATTTGTATATTACTAGACTTTGTATTTATCTATACTACATATTCTGGAGAAGCCCTGATTTTTCAATATTCAGAAGAATAAATGTCAATTTAAAAAAAAATGTATTCGTAGGGGGTTATCTGGCTATTGAAAAATTGGCTCTAAGAAAATTAACAATATGTTAATGAAACCACTTAAAATTTGAGCTTTGATTTTGCTGCGTAAAATTACTCGTCTTCTCATGGTTCACGTTATACAAACATGATAAAATTGTTTACCTACTTGCGTTATAAGAAATTACTTAAAGAAAGCTATAAATTGAATTCGCGATATTGATCATAAACGTACCCATAATAATGATTATATTGAGAATTAGAAAAAAAAAGAACAAAAAAAAACAAAAATAAAGTCTATTATGTCTGCCTATTTGTCTAAGGAGGAAGGAGCTAGACTAATAAATGCGTTTACTTGTTTCATACTTGGCACCTATGGAATTGTTTTTTTTTTTTTTTGGCAATCATGCAAATAAATCGAGATAGATGGAACTAAAAGTAAGTACTTATCTGCGTATAGTAAACGATATATTAACCCATGATAAACAAATTTGTTATGGCTTTGATGAAAGTCTGCCCATTTCTTGATTATGATTATTAAGTATCAGAATTTTTGATTGCAAAATTAAAGTTAGTTTGTGGTCAGTACGAGTAATAAGACACAAGTGTTTTTAAAAATGTGTAAAAATCCTCAGTTGAAATTCATTGAAATTTAAAAATTTGAAAATTAAAAATTTATCAATATTAAATAAAGTGAAATGCAGTTCAAATATTTTCTATAGAAAGTCGATGTACGGCTTTTATAGTCATATACAATTGTGAAACTAAAAAAAAAAAAAACGTTATCTTAACTTACCATAGTTGTAGCGACGAATATTTAGAGTCCACTTTGTACTGCGTGTAAGGTAAATTTTGCTTTACTATCAAAAAGAAAAGAATTTAAAAACTAAAACACCTGTGATTAAGTGATAAGCTAGTTTTTGCTAATTTTAAATTTTTTTTAATTTCTTATGTCGTAACATTAGTCCAGTAATTTTAGGTTTTATCTGCGGAAAAATTCCTACTGGGCTGAATTTTGGTATACAGCTTAATGACGGCTTTGTTATGAAGATGTGAAAAATCGACATTGATATCGTGTCCGCGTTAAGAGTTATAGAGGTCAAAAGGTCACAAAAACTGGTTTTTCACGATTTTCAGCAAAACGGTAAGTCTTATCAAAAAATTTTCAATGCAAGAATGGTAGACCAGATTATTATATATAAAAAGTGTCATGACACTTTTTTTCCTAAGACCCACCGTTTCTTAGGTATAACGATTCAAAAAGTTGAAGTTTAGTTGTAATCGTCATAATCCTATTCCTGAAAAAAAAAACTCCTAACTGAAAAGTTCCTGAAATTTCATTATTTTTTTAGCTTGAATTTCGTTCCTCAACTGTTAAGAATATGGGGAAACCAAAAAAAAATGGAAATTTTCGCCATTTTTCCGATTGGGGCCCTTTTCCCGAAACCATTTCCCTGGGAATTTTTGTTTAGAATATGTCTGAAAGTATACAGGGTGTGCAATAGAGAATGGACAACCCTAAAACGGCTGATAGCTACACTTATGATTGTTCTAAAAACAGATAGAAAAAAGTTCTATCGCAACCAGTTCATAAAATATGGACTTTTTTTCGTTCAGTGTATTTTAAATTTTATCATCTTATGTTTTCGTTCTCCTTATACCAGAATATTTTTAAGAAAGTTGGCCACCTAGGTTTCTATAGATTTATTTTATACCACAGGTGTTTAAAATTTTTCATAAAATACTTTTTTTACATTTTGCATCAAAAAACAGATTTCAAAATTTTTTTTACACAAATGTGCAATAGCTATGAAATTTTTAAAGTGTTTATGTACTCATCCAATTATTGTAGAAAATTATAGAAAAAAGAAATAAATAAAATTCATTCATTCGTGGTTGTAGTGAACGAAAACATAAGATGATAAAATTTAAAATACACTGAACGAAAAAAAGTCCATATTTTATGAACTGGTTGCGATAGAACTTTTTTCTATCTGTTTTTAGAACAATCATAAGTGTAGCTATAAGCCGTTTTAGGGTTGTCCATTCTCTATTGCACACCCTGTATACTTTCAGACATATTCTAAACAAAAATTCCCAGGGAAATGGTTTCGGGAAAAGGACCCCAATCGGAAAAATGGCGAAAATTTCCATTTTTTTTTTGGTTTCCCCATATTCTTAACAGTTGAGGAACGAAATTCAAGCTAAAAAAATAATGAAATTTCAGGAACTTTTCAGTTAGGAGATTTTTTTTTCAGGAATAGGATTATGACGATTACAACTAAACTTCAACTTTTTGAATCGTTATACCTAAGAAACGGTGGGTCTTAGGAAAAAAAGTGTCATGACACTTTTTATATATAAAAATCTGGTCTACAATTCTTGCATTGAAAATTTTTTGATAAGACTTACCGTTTTGCTGAAAATCGTGAAAAACCAGTTTTTGTGACCTTTTGACCCATATAACTCTTAACGCGGACACGATATCAATGTCGATTTTTCACATCTTCATAACAAAGCCGTCATTAAGCTGTATACCAAAATTCAGCCCAGTAGGAATTTTTCCGCAGATTGGGCTTAAAAATGACTAAAATGACTGGGCTACATATCTTGTATCTTAATTGAACTTGTTAAATCTGTTTCTTGCGGTATCCAATGGAATGGATAGTTTTTTTGTTCTCCAAAGTGGCCAAAGTTATGTGCACCTGTTAACAAGTCTTTGTTCTTCTTTAAAAAAAAAAGAGGATATATTGCGTTTGTTTCTAGTTTAATATATTTTTAACTTTTTGTTTGCACTACTCTAAAAAAAAACTCGAATTAACTACCAAGCAAATAGTGTTTAATTTTTTTTTTCAACATCCTTTTCGCAATAAACTTAGAAAACTATTCTAAAGAAAATTTATTGAATTGCAGTTTTATTTTCAATTTGGGTTTAATATTAAAACCTTCAACAACGAAGCGAATTTGTTGAATTATTGTTATATTTCTTCCGTCTTTTTTTTGCATGTGAAAAAATACAGCTTAAATGAGATCGTCTAGCAAACAGTTCATTTCGGATGTCAACTCGAATAGTTACGATTTTCGTTATACCAACTAGAAAATTTCGACATAATTTTCTTCTTCACTCCTCTTCGGACTCCGGAGATCAGTACTTTTGAGGATATGTATACAAATTAAAAAAACAAAAATTTTAAATTTAAATTTAAACTCATAAATAATTAGTTACGGCTTTTGTTTAAAAATTAAAAATTCAGAAGTTATCGAAAATAATTTTATGCTCAGTTTATAGATTTTAATATTACCTACAAAAACGTAAATGATACTTTTTGTCATTTTAGCCATCCAAGAAAAAAAAAAAGTTGAAGGTTTTTTTTTAACGATGGCTCAATTGAAAGATAATAATGCCTGGTTACCGGATTATTATCTACAAAAAGTTAGTCAAATATCATAGGTACCTTTAACTTTTTTTTTATCGAGAAAGGGACTAAAATTCACATTTTTTTTTTTGCAAAAAAAAATTTTTTTATATAGGTATGGTCATAATTTTGAAAAAAAGATATAAAAAATGTTAATGCAGAAAGTGTTTTGTTTTTTTGCTTAGAAGAAGTAGCATACATTATAGTTTCATAAAAAGTTATTTTCTCAGTTCTCTGACTTTTTTTTGGTGATTATAGGCAGTGCAGGTTACTTACATGCAACATGAGAACAACACATTAGTTTTGCTATTTATTATTTTGGAAAATAATTTTTTGCTATTCATATTTCTTAGTTGTGATGTTTTTGACCCGATAATACCGAAAAAACATTTTTTAATATTGATTTTCATAGTTTGGGCTCGAAAGGGTTAAACGACAGATTTGAATTGAATTTTAGAATTCCATGACAATTTTTTCGATGCTATTTACCGATCACCTAAAGAAAGACTATTGCTTTAAATTTGGTATTCAAATGGTATCTAAAGCTTGCTTTAAGGTAACCTAAAGGTAACAATTTTGTATAACTAACCTATAGCGTTGCGGCTAGAGCTGCCAGACGTCCCGATTTCGGCGGGACAATCCCGACATTTGGACCCTTTCCCGATATCTGTCCCGATTTACAAACTGTCCCGATTGTGTCCCGACATTCCCATTTCGTTCAAAAACTTTGGGAAAAAAATAAAAGTGAGTGCTATATAAATGAAGGTGCAGGGAAATAATTCCACGGGAATCTGCTCCACATGGGAATTTATTCCACCTTATGTGGGAATCTGTTCCACTTTTTGAAGTGGAATAAATTCCCGCCCCGAGTGAGAATTTATTACACTTTTAATTGGGAAATAACTTCACCTTCAATTTTGTCATTTTGGAGAATGATTTTACTTTATGTTTGTATTGTATGTGCCATCTGGAAAAAAGCTGCGTTTTTGCGGAAATGGATAGTACCTTCAGTTTATAAACCATTTTCATGGCATACAAAATAGTAGAGTCCTTCCAATTCGATCTGGGAAAATATAATATATTTCTATTGTAAGTTTCAGAAACATAGCTATGTCTTGGTATATATTAACTACTTACATGCTCTTCATACAAAAACTGATCAAAAACTTAAAAAAACAGCAGTGTCGCTAATAAGTAGGTTGTCTAAAGTCGACTTTGATTTTTTATGTTTCAAATCAAAGTAAGACATAGCAGAACAATAATTTACGGAAAAGAGGAAGAAGCAGTCCCAATCTTTGACCTTCCTTTGATATTCGTATCACAATTCACTTTACTTATTTAATTCTTTTGAATTTGTTTTTACCTTCAAAAAACACTAAAAAGTGCCGATACGATAATCATCCGCAAATGACTTCGTACTCGGTGAAAATTGACCCCAGCGCGTGCGGTATCTGGGGGGGGGGGGGGGGAAGAGGCGTGGGGATTTTTTTAAAAGATTTCTTTCAAGTCTCATAGTTTTTAGTTCGCGTGATTTGAAGAAATATCTTACAAACAAAGCGGACAAATAATGATAACTTAATGATCAAAAACATATCAACCCCTCTTGTAATAATTGGTTAAAAGCGAAGCGGAAAAAAATTTGTTGACATGAGAATCTACTCAAATTTCACAACCGAAACGCGAAGCGGAAAAAAATTTTGACCACGGGAGAATCAATTGTGAGGTGTGAAAATAAAAATTCGCGCGAATTTTTATTTTCACACCTCAAAATTGATTCTCCCGTGGTCAAAATTTTTTTCCGCTTCGCGTTTCGGTTGTGAAATTTGAGGAGATTCTCAGGTCAACAAATTTTTTTCCGTTTCGCTTCTAATGTTGGCCTTATTTTACTTGGAGTTATTTCATAGCATCATTGTCCATATAATTGCTTATATCCACAAGATGTAGTTACATAATTAAGAATTCCGTCCAAGCAACTTCAATTGAAGGAAAAACTCTTTAATCGTTTGTTTTGAAAAAGAATACAACGTCGTTTTATAAAAATAAAATATTTTGGTAAAACTAAACCTTCTATTTCCATATACATAA
This sequence comes from Episyrphus balteatus, assembly GCF_945859705.1. NCBI lineage: Eukaryota > Metazoa > Arthropoda > Insecta > Diptera > Syrphidae > Episyrphus > Episyrphus balteatus. The sequence continues at coordinate 46,796,748 of NC_079136.1, forward strand.
AAATATTGCTTAATATGAATTCAAATGGTTCTTAAAATATTCAGAAATCAATCTATTTTCTACAGTTTTGGTGGGTAATAATTCCACAAAAAAATTGGTGTAGTAAATTCCCTTCCACGGTGAGAATTTATTCCACTTCAAAAAGTGTAATAGATTCCCACTTGAAGTGGAATAAATTCCCATGTGGAGCAGATTCCCGTGGAATTATTTCCCTGCACCATAAATGAATATGTCCTTATACATAATGTACTTACTAGGAACATTTGCAGCATGTTAAGTGTTGCTTTTTCTTTTTTTTTTTTAAATATTTCTATTCACACTTTTTTACTTGCTCTATAGGGCAAGTATTGGTTTCGTGTCGAAAAAAAAAATTGAGGTTTTAATCAAAACCAACATTACGATGATGGAGAATTCCGAAAAAGTGGGTCTCGCAATTCCGTCCGTGCGTCTGTACGTCTGTGCGTCTGTGCGTCTGTGCGGTTCTGCGTCCATCTGTACACATTTCCACAGCCTAAACGGGTGGATGGATTTTCTTCAAATTTGGTACAGATGATTTTTATGGAATTCTGAAAGTTGGTTTTTTTTTGTTTTTTTATATCTCGTTTAGAACGTATACCTCCCATACAAAAAAATACGATATTACGAATTTCTCGAAAACGGCTCTAACGATTTTGATTAAACTTTGTATACGTAATATTTAAAGCAGTGGCAATAAAACTGCATTTTTATTTTTTCTCAAAAAAGTCAAATAACAAAAAAAAATGTTTTTCATTTAACATAATTTTGCCCTAAATGGCGGCTCTTTCCCAATATCAATTTTTTTTTTTAATTTAGATCCAGCTTTTAAAATCTACAAGTAGACTAACATAAAAGTGCTTTGAGCTGCAAGAGCAAGTACGTGCGACCCCAGTCGTGCATTTTATTTATTATAAACACGTATAAAGTAAAATTATTGGTCCAATATTTTTACTTGCTGTATAGGGCAAGTATTGGTTTCGTGTAGAAAAAAAAATCGAGGTTTTAATCAAAACCAACATTACGATGATGGAGAAGATCAAAAAAGTGGTTTTCGTCATGCCGTCCGTCGGTCGGCCTGTGCGTCTGTGCGTCCATCTGTACATCGAGCTAGGGCCTAAACGGATGGATGGATTTGCTTGAAACTTGGTACAGATGATTTTTACGTAATTCCCTAGACTCATTTTTTTTTATTTTTTTAATATCCCCATTTTAACGCATACCTCCCATATAACGTTTTCGAGGTATTGCAAATTTCTCGAAAACGGCTCTAACGATTTCGATCAAATTTGGTGTGCGGAATACTCTTATTGATTCTAACAAAACTGCGTTTTTAGTTTTTCTCAAAAAATGAGAAGAACGGAAATATGGCGTTGCCGTTTTTCAAAAATTGACATATTTTTTAAGTTCATATATTTCATCAAAGCATTAGTTATTTTATTTGAAATTTACAGAGATCATTAAGTATAAAATGTTAAAAAAAATATTTTTAAAAACATTTTTGAAAAAAAAATTTAATTTAATTTAATTTTTAAACTTTTGATTTTTTTTTTTATTTTTTTTCTACAAAATCTTAAATTTCCAATAGATATTTAAGATAAAGATACTGTGAACTACAAGAGCAAGTACGTGCGACCTAGTCGTGCATTTTATTTTGACTATCTGTTGTGTGTTAAAATGTTAAGCATAAAAAGCTTTTAGCTTCAATTTATTAACTCTCAAATAAAATAAACTGGCAAATCGTATAAAATTTATTAAAAGATACATCAATTGACATTTTTTTTTATGATTTTTTATGGATAAGGCTAAATGTAGTCACTATCCATTACGTTTAAAAACGCCATTAAAAATTTAAAATTTGTCAGATCGCATACGAATTTTAAAACTTCCCATTTTATATGGTGATTTTGAATTTAATGGAGTGTGAATAAATTGGGACTAAGTCCCAGTTTGTTCACACTCGATTATCCTTTAATCAAGGATTTTTCTATGGAATAATCCTTGATTAAAAGATAATCGACTGTGAACAAACTGGCCCTAAGTTTAGTTTTGAAAAAATAAAATTTTTAACAATTCATATTTTTGCGTGAAATCCACAAAAATGTAGGAAATAAGTCAAGGAAAATTTTGCAATCACACACGTGATTCTTTTTATTTGTTTTTAATAATTTTCGATTTCATGTATTTTTTTGGTGTCCCGATTTGTCCCGACTTTAAAGACCTCTTGTCCCGACATTAATAAAATTTTATCTGGCAGCCCTAGTTGCGGCTGAAAATTGAATGAAATTGAAATAATTACGTTCCAAGCTTCATTTCAAGCAAAACTTTATTTCAGATTGATTCATACATAGATCAGTTTTTGTGTGATAACCGGCTGTATCACACATGTTTCGCAATAGAATATAACGAGTTTTTCATTTAACTATTTTCACTGATTTATTTTTTAACTTTGTTCTAGGCATTTTTAGTATTTTATGTTAATTTAGTGAATTAAGCAAGAATATATAGATAAAATTATTATTCATTCATAAATAAGATAATTATGCAAAATAAGCATAATCATATCTTTATGTTATTAGTTTCGTCTGCAAGACCTTATTTTATTTTTTGATATATATTAATTATTTTTTTTTTACTTTAGTTTCATCATAAAAATCGATCTTGGATTTACATATTTGCATTTAACTTCTTGACAGTCTTAGAAAATGGATAATGTTAAAAAATATCGTATTATTTTAATCGTAATATGTGGTGAGTATTTTTACTTAATGTTGTTTAAAAGCGAAATAGAGATTGTATTTTATATTGGCAGCTAATATATGCAGTTTTTCTGTGGGAACCTATATCGGATGGAGTTCACCTACTTTGCCAATATTAAGAAATGCCACTGAGGAAAATCCTTTGCCAGAAGGTATTACTTTGGCTGAGGAAGGCTGGATACTTTCGTTAGCGGCTATAGGCGCTTTGTGTAGTAAGTATATCTTTATTACCTATTTGTAATATTAGTTGTTGGCCTATAAATCAATATTTGGTAGATTTAACAATTTCACTTACCAAATTCGTCTTTAACATTTTTCAAGTTATCTCATCTAATGAGCCATTAAAACTTATCATTGTGGCTATCACAAAAACTTCTGTATAGAAAATATTGTACAGAAAAAAAAGAAGAATTTGTTCCATAAACAATTTAGAAAAAATACTCATTAATAATTACAAAGTTGTAAAGTTCTTAAACTTTTTTTTTAACTTTAATTAAACTTTTCTGTCCTAAAAGCGTCTATCATTGCCGGACCTATTGCTGCAATAATTGGACGAAAACGGTCCTTACTTCTGAGCTCAACAATTCTGGCAGCTGCATACGTATCAATGTTGGTAGCACGATCAGTTTTATGTATGTATTTAGGACGTTTCCTTCAGGTAATTGCAATTTCTAAGGTTTAAAACGAACCAAATTTACATGTATCAATCTTTTTTTAGGGTGCTGGAGGTGGATTTCTGATAACCGTTTTGCCTATGTATGTTGGTGAAATTGCTACTGATGATGTTCGAGGATCTATCGGTTCTTTAATGTCACTTTTCATGACTGGTAAGTTAGATCTTACAAAGTCTTTGCAAAACTAATATTCTTCTTTATCATTGATAGGTGGTCTTCTATATGTTTACTGTATTGGTCCATACGTGAGTTATTGGGCACTTCAATGGTTTTGCCTTGCTGTTCCAGTGGTGTTCTTTTTGATATTCTCTTTTATGCCGGAAAGTCCATATTTCTATGCAATCAAAGGAAAACAACTCGAAGGAATAAAAGCGTTACAATTTTTGCGTGGACAGAGTTTGAAAACGGTTGAAGAAGAAATGATTAAAATTCAAGCTTCAGTAGACAATTCTATGGCCAACAGAGGATCGCTCGTGGATATATTTAGCAATAAAATCTATAGAAAGTCACTGCTCATTTGTTGTGGACTTTTAGTATTCCAACAGCTGAGTGGAACCACAGCAATAGGTTTCAATAGTCAAACGATATTTAGCTCTGCTAATTCGACAATAGATCCAGCCATTGCAACAATTATCATTGGAGTTGTTCAACTATTTTCGAATCTCCTTACTCCTTTTATTGTAGACCGAAGTGGTCGTAAAATGATTTTATACATCACATCTGCTGGTATGTGTCTGTCTTTGTGGGTTCTGGGAACATACTTTTATCTTCAATACTTGGGAAAAGAAACTGGACTCAATTGGATTCCAGTGCCAGCTTTGATGATCTTTAATTTTTTGTATGGTTTTGGATATGGTCCAATTCCATATGTTGTAGCTTCTGAAATGTTTCCAACAAATATCAAACCGAAAGCAATGACAATTGCTTCTTGTGTTAGTTCATTGACTAAATTTTTAATTGCGAAATTTTATCCTCAAGTCAATGCTCTCGGACCGTATTATGCATTTTGGGGTTTCGGAGGATGCTGTCTTTTGGCGTTATTCTTTGTTTGCTTTTTTACAATTGAAACTAAACGTATAAGTTTGGAGGATATTCAGGAGAGACTGTACAGAAGAAGAACTTCCTTACAAGCTTTAAAAAAGAATAAAGAAGTTATATAAATTAATATGAAAAGGATTGTTTGTTACATTAATAAATTTAAGAAAAATGTAAATATTCATAATAAAAGTCTGTGATCATTTTATAACAATATTTTTTGTTTTTTTTTCTTTTGAAGGCTTATAAAATTAATATAATAAAAGGCTGAAACCTAGTTTTTCTTTCCACATTTAATAACACTGGTTAACAAAAAATATACTTTCCTGGAGTCAGAAAAAACTAATCATCTCCCGTTTTTGAAATATTACCGTTAGAAAATGTTAAAAAACGTTTTTTTTTTACTACTTCGGACGTTATTCTTTAATATAAGGAAAATTGTTAGAAGATATTTAGTAACGGTTTCTATAAAAACTATTTTCCTATATATATATTCTTTCAAGAACATTTTAAATCTTTCCGATATCTTTGATATTGCCCGAGATATCTTAAAATGAAGTAAGTGGGTTTGGCTTCATATATCATAAAGGAGATAATGAAGTTATAATTTCTATTGTAGATATAATATGCCAAACAACTGAAGATATCTCGGGCAGTAAAAAATATATCGGAAAGATTTAAAGAGTTCTTGAAAGAAGGAAAACAGTTCTTATAGAAACCGTTACTAAATATGTTCTAACAATTTGCCCTATACAAAATAAGGTCCGAAAATGGTCGTAGCAGGATTTTCTAACGGTAATTTTTCTAAGACGGGAGCTGATTAATTTTTTCTTATTACGGATTCGAGTTCAGCACACCGAAAAACTTCAGAAAAGTATATTTTTGTTCCGGCAACAAAAAAAAAGTTTAAATTTGTTAACCAGTCTAATCACAGTTTTTTTTTTTTTTGTTATATTAGTAAACTTCTTGCTTTTATTATACAGCACAACACTTCCTTGGAAGATACGAGAACCCATTTATCGTCAACAGTACAAAGAGCGGTACTTATGACTCTTTTTAATGTGCAACTGGCGTTTATTCTCATCGTTCTGCAGGTTGACTTTTCGATGGTTTCGAACAAGGAGGAGTTGGTAACACAGCCCAGTCAACCTAAATTTTAACTAACTAAAGCCTATGCTTTGATTTAAAATGTTTTTATTTTCTTTTAAGACACAAATAAATGACATTTAAACTAAATTTCAAATCAAAAGATATTGCATACTTGCAGGCTAATAATTGGAAGTAGAGAAAAGAATATGGAGACTATTCTATTTCTGAAGTGCATACAATTTCTACACGCATTTTAGGGCGTTTAATATACACCGACTTCCTTTCAAGCCAGGACACGATATCGGTTAGTCGGAGGCATAGATAGTATAGATAAAATAGGCGTACAAAAAATGGTTACACTAATGAAACTTGACAAAAAGTTTTTTTTTAGAAAGTCTATCAAGAAAAAAGAAAAAATGGGTGGAAGGGAGTTTTTTTCTCGGACAAGACGGAGGGGTTGAAGGTTAAAAATATAGTGAAAACATTTTTGTGAAATATCACACAGGTTTTTAAGGTATTTGTTGATGCTGAATCTAATGACATAAAAATTAAGTCAATACGATTGCTCTAAGAAAAGTTATTGCCGATTAAAAATAAGGGTGCTTGTTTTTTTTTACTTCAACAGGTAAAATATTATCAAAACCCATGTGAAAAAAACATGATATGCTGATGAAATTTGGGATGAAGGTTTAAGAGAAAGCAGGGACAAAGGATTTATAAAACTTGTAAAAATAAAAGGCTGCTTTTTTGATGGGTTTGAATTATGTATGCGAAAGGTATCATAATAGCTGATATACCTAGATTTTGTTAGTTTTTTAAACTTGGTGAAAAAGTTTTGTTTGTTATAAGAAGAAAGAATCTACAGAGTCTTCAAATATGTATATCTTAAGTGAAAAAGTTTTGTTTTGAAGAAATGATAAAATTCGGAATTAATACCACAAAAACTGGGACAAAAATGTTACACTAATGAATGTTGAAACAAATGTTTCACTTATAACAGAAACCAAGAATCTAAGCAGTCTATACTAATATTTTTCGTAAAAGGGTGTTTTTTTTGTTTTCGAAAATAAGGAAAATCTGTAATAAGTCCAATGAAATCAATTGTATTTAATAGACTGATTCAAAAAAATTTTTTTTTGTTCAAAGCATTACCGAAAATATTGTTGGAAATGACGAAAAAAAATACTGTAAAAGTTTCAGCCCTTAATGTTAACATTTAGTACCGCCGCATTGCAAATTTCTGAAAAAATCATTTTCTTTTATAAAATTGTCCGCTCTACAAAAAAGCTCTTATTGATTTTTTTGATTTACCCCCGCGTTTCGAAGTTATTCAACTTTAAAATATAAAAAGTAATTTTTTCTCATTTTTTGACGAAATTATTAGGTTTTTAAAAAAATTTGGCAAAATTACGACATTTACTAAGAATGTTATCTTCCTCGTAGGAATTACGAATAACATAAGTCTATGCATTATTTTTAGGTGAAAGGGTGTTTTTTTTTTTTGGTGTAGAGAAAATACAGGTACATATTGGAAAAAGTAAATAATAAAAGTGCTGGTACCTATATAAATTCAGAAAAACGTTGAATTCCGGATAGAAAGCAAGAATAGAGTTTTCATAAAAAAATTTAGGAGAAAGGGTTTTTTTTTCGAAGAGACAGTTAAATCTGTAATTGGTCCCAAAAAGCCAATAATGAATGTAAGACTTCTAAGAACTTAATTATAATGTATAAACGTTTAATTTGTTATCGAAATCAAAAATAAAATGAATCATTGGCCTTTTTGGGATCAAATTGCTAATTTTAATGTCTCTTCGAAAATAAACAACCTTTCACCTTAAGTTTGTTTACAGACTTTTTTGATCCTTAGTTCTTATAACGAAAGCAAACTTTTTGCCAAGTTTCATGAGTGTAACAATTTTTTTTTATCTATTATATATATTAAAGTTTGGTTTTGTGTACGTTCGCTAACCGGCCACACCGGCTGACTTATTTTCTTAATTTTTTTTTTTTAATCAAAGAGGTATAAGAGGAGAAGGTTTAAGGCAAAAAAAAATTTAAGATTTTATAGGGTAAATAGTGGTAACACGACATTGAAAAAAGAGGCTATTTTCTAAACGGTAAGTCGTAAAAGTTGATTTTTTTTTAAAATGATAGACAAATTTATTCAATAGTTAAAAAAGTATTGACAAAATTCAAAAAAAATTTCAAAACCAAGTTGTGAAGGTATTTATGCAGTCTTAGACCTTCGAAAAAAGACTAATTAGAGGTACGCAAAATTTTGCACAGAAATTTCATTACACCATGAGAAAGATATTAAAAAAAAAATTAGGGGTCTAAAACGGATTTTTTTCATAGGCCCTGTATTTTGAAATAAAAATTTTTGAAAAACAACCTAATTTTTAGGGACATTTTTGAGTAGTTTTTAATTTTTTTGTAATTTTTATAAGCCTCGAAAAAATCTCAAGCTTATAGGAAATATAGGCTTTAGTCATGCGCAAGCATTTACAATTTTTTAAATTTTAAAATGATTTTTGATCGAATAACGGGAAAAACAAGTTTTTTTGTCCCAAGTTTTTTGGCCGTTTTTAACATAGGCCATATTTTACATAGGCCACTTTTGCTAAAAGTTTAAAAGTGAATACTTTTAAACTCATTTTACAAACTTTTCAAGTTTTGATTCCCTTTTTCATTTTAAAATGTTAACTAATTATAGAGTCGAAAATTAAAAATAAATACAAAAAATGGCGGAACGAAGTCCGCCGGGTCAGCTAGTTATACTATATTAGAGAAATGACATTCTTAAACCACTTAAACCAGCATCTCAATATTATGATTTTTTCAAAGACTAACACAAGGTTTGTAGATTTTTCTTTAAGAATCACAAATCCATTGAAATTTTCCTTAAGAAGGTTAAAAGTAAAGGGTTCTTGTCAAAAAATTGAGGAACCATGGTTAAAGTTGAAGATAGTTTTATTGTTAATTAATCACCAAGATTTGAATGAATTACACAACAGAATGGATACACTTTATGAAGCTTTAAAATCGCTTGATTGGCAATGTCGGAAATGATTACCAAGATATGCATATAAGCCGCGTTTTTATCAAGGGGTTGGGGTAGGATTTAATCCGTTCTTAAAACTGATGACTCAACTATGCGATAGAATTGTTTCTACATAGTGTCACAAATTTTACATTTTAAATTACACTATTCATGACAATAAAGCATACTTCTTATATTTCTTACAAATATAGAAAATAAATGGGTGTATGGTATACCTTTTTTTCACAATTTTTTAAATGTTTTTCATAAGTGTACAAATATATTTGATCCTGTTATCTTTTTTGTTTATTGTTTCAAGATGATGCTTGTTGTAAATGCATTGGACTTGACCCAATCTTCATTTTAAAGGCCATTACCTATGTATAATCTTATATTATTCTTCTTTCACACCAATCAGCAGATATCTATAAAATACGCCATTTACCCATCTTATCTCAAGAACCATAAAACGGCAGAAGATTATGGATGTAAAAGGTAATAGTAACAACTCTTTAATTTAAAATTAATTAGCTTTTTTTCTGCAAATATTGTTCAGATATCAATATTGAGTAGGTAGTCATTATTATGATATAAATACTCTCAACAGTTTTTGATAATCTCCACATATTCGGTAACAGTTATAAGTAGGAAAGAAATATTTTATTTTGGGTGAGTACCTTTAACTATTGTACCTATGTCTAATTCATACATATATCTTAAATTCAATTTTAAATTATTTCATTATAGTATTATTATTATTATTATTACTATTATTATGCAATTTAAATTTTTGTATAGAAATTACCATATTGTTTACAGGTAGGTATAATGTAAAATAAAGAAGTATAACTTTTACTATGTCAACACATCAGTATTGTTAAAACAAATGTAAACACTTCAAAAGAATCTCCTTTAGCATTTGAATTGTTCTTCAATCACAGCGAAAAGAAAAATGCTTTCATTTATTAATTTACTTATTTTTATTTTGTTGAACAATTACATGAAAGTTAATTGATCTTTTGAAACCGACATGTTTTTTGACTTGCTATAGAGACACTTAAAGCAATTTTTTTTTGTAAAATATTCAACTGTAGCTAGTAAATATTAATCTTTACTTTACAAATATGAAGAATACAAGTTAAGTGGAATACACATATTTTAAGCTTGATGAGAGTTTTTATTTAAAAAAAAAAAATAAAGGAGGAACAATAAAGTAAAACTAAATCTGCACTACACCTAGTTCAGACATTATTGTAACCCTAGGTTTTTCTTCATCGGATATAAATTTTGTTTTAAGCCGGCTGATGTATGGCATAGTACTTTTTGGTTCCATGAACTTAACATCGGTCATAAATAAACAGGTAGTAATGTTTTAACACGTGCGTAGCACGTATCAAAGCTAACTTTATTTCAAATTAAAATTCAACTCTGGCAGCTTTAATTACAATCATGCATCGATATTGGATTTTTTCAAGGAAATCAAACTCTACTCCGTTTGTTAGTTATTTATCATAAAGTTAGTGAGCCGGTGAGTTTATAGTTATTATTGCAAACAATTTTACTTTGATTAAAAAATTCTTAAAATTTTATGACCAGTTAATAACTTTTGTTTATTAAATAACAATAAAAAAAAAAAATTTTTTGAAACAAAATTTAACAAGTGTTTATGTTTATGTGGAATAGCACCACTGATTGATAAAAAAGTCTAAATTTTAAAGTTTATTGTGATAAGTAACAATCAATATAAAAGTTATCAGAAAAAAAAATTAAATTAAAACAAAAAAATAACACATTTTGAAAAATAAATTGTTTTTTGAATACAAAAAAAAAAAAATTGAAAATGTAATAAAAATGTGGACAACTGTGTGGACATTATTTTCCTATTCCTTTCCTATTTTTTTGTTGTTCCGATCAATTGAGTAATCTAAAAGAAAGTCAAAAGGAAAATATAGCATTTTACCAAAGCAATTTGTGCTTTAAAAAAAATGTCAATATGTGCTATTAAAATAACAATATAAAATATAAACTCTCCGTGGTCACTGTGGCGTATGTGCAACATTTTCTTTTGAATTTTTTTTTATCAAATACATTTGTGAAAATTAAAAAAAAAACAACTAATGTTTATACCATTGTCAAAATAAAAATAAAAGCTTTAAGTTAAATAATATTATCGACATAATAAATAGCAAAGCCTCAAACCAATTTTGTATAAGTTTGAAATATTGAACGAAGACAAAGTAGTAACTACGCAAGTGAAAAATTCAAACATACTTATTTAAAATGTATTTAAATTCAAAAGTCCATTTTAAATTTAATAATAAACAGTTCGAAATTTGTACACAGTTAAAGTTGCAACGCTATTAAAAACGAAAATGGATGAATTTATTTACATATGTGAAAAAAAAAAACAAAAAAGCAAGAAAACAATTTTGTTGACTGCCCACGAGATTGATAAGAGCAGGAAATTTGAAAGGCACGTTCATATGAAATAACTGTATGTTTCGTAAAGTTTTTCAATCAAGTTTTATTTAATACCACCAGTTTCTTCTTAATTCTGCTTATACCTACCAAATTTAATCATTAATTTTTGTTTATTTTGAATTAATTCACTTGCATAATAAATGTAGGTTTAGTTTTATTTTTGTTATTTTTTAAAAATTGATTCCATTCGATGCTCAATGTATTAACATTTTATTGCCAATTGGCTTAACATTATTTGCATAACTTTTTTTAAATAAATACAAATAAAATAAGAAAGTAAACCATAGTTAAAGGTTATGAAGAAAGGAATCATTTTTAAGTTGAATGACAACAAAAACTGAATTTGTAATTTATTTATTTTGATTTAAAATATAGTCAAACAAATTCAAATATTTAAAAATGAAATGATTCAATGTTTGTCGTTCTTGAAGTGTGTACTTTCTTTTTCTATAATGAGTGGTGTGTGTGTTGCGGAAATATATCTTAAATTTCTCTTAATGTACTTTCTTGATAAATTTCTTTATCTTATTAAATCAAATATAAAAATCTTCAAATAAGTTTGTACTATCTAAAATATGAAGGATAACATCGAGGTGATCACAATTTAATTTTTTTTCGTTTAAATATTATTATTTAAAGAAAAACAACTACAGTAATTCCAGTGTTAAAATTTGTTTAACTTTACAGAATATTTATAGGTCGTTTCAAATCAAAAGTCCCATGGAAAATTGAGCAAAAATAAAAAAAAACTCATTCGCTTACTGGAAGGAAGCATTTATGAGGCAGCTGAACTTTTTCTAAAATTACGATAAAATAATGAAGAACAGTTCTTGATATCCCTATTTTAATTAATTGATCCGTCTGTGAGATTCACTGGGTTAGCCTCAGAAAGCGGAGGCAAGTCTCCCGGGCTTGCATCACTCCATATCCGCGGACAATACAAAAAAACATACAATTATTTAATTATTTATCATTTGAAGGCAGTTGGGATAACTTTGCCGGAGATATTGTTGTAGGACTAGGTGAAGATGGACCAGAAATGTCCAGTTTATATCATAGCAATTCATAACTTAAAATTCTATTCACATCTTTTCATTTGTATAATTGGGCAGTAAATATCTTATTTTTATTTTTCAATTATTTTGGAGTCGTCACCATAGAAATCATTAATAAACAAATTCAGATTTTTCGTTTGCTAATTTTTTTTCTCCAGCATTTCTTTCATTTAAACAAGCATGATTTGTTGTTATTTTTGAGTTGATTTGTCGCAATGAGCCAATAAAATTGAGTTTTTTGTTTATTTGTTCTCAATTTTATTGGAAGGGAGAAAATAAACTCTGAGTCAGGACTTTTGATTTGAAACGACCTATAACAATTCAACAATTGAAATTATGTCTTATAGGTCGTTTCAAATCAAAAGTCCTGACTCAGAGTTTATTTTCTCCCTTCCAATAAAATTGAGAACAAATAAACAAAAAACTCAATTTTATTGGCTCATTGCGACAAATCAACTCAAAAATAACAACAAATCATGCTTGTTTAAATGAAAGAAATGCTGGAGAAAAAAAATTAGCAAACGAAAAATCTGAATTTGTTTATTAATGATTTCTATGGTGACGACTCCAAAATAATTGAAAAATAAAAATAAGATATTTACTGCCCAATTATACAAATGAAAAGATGTGAATAGAATTTTAAGTTATGAATTGCTATGATATAAACTGGACATTTCTGGTCCATCTTCACCTAGTCCTACAACAATATCTCCGGCAAAGTTATCCCAACTGCCTTCAAATGATAAATAATTAAATAATTGTATGTTTTTTTGTATTGTCCGCGGATATGGAGTGATGCAAGCCCGGGAGACTTGCCTCCGCTTTCTGAGGCTAACCCAGTGAATCTCACAGACGGATCAATTAATTAAAATAGGGATATCAAGAACTGTTCTTCATTATTTTATCGTAATTTTAGAAAAAGTTCAGCTGCCTCATAAATGCTTCCTTCCAGTAAGCGAATGAGTTTTTTTTTATTTTTGCTCAATTTTCCATGGGACTTTTGATTTGAAACGACCTATAACAAATATTATTTGAGGTTTGACAACAATCATGTGAAAAAAGCATTAAAACTATCCTGAAATTTTTTTTATATTTACAAAAATTAGAGAAAATATTGCAATGTTTTCATGTGATCATCGAACATATTGGGCAAAAAATGTTTTTTTGTTGTTAAAGGTTAATACGTTTTGATAAAAATCTTTGTTGGATTTGACTGTGTCTTGCAAAATTCAACTTAATCGACTGATTTCGATATGATTTCCCTATATTTCTGTAATTTGAGAGTTAAAATCTTTGAACTTGTCAGTTGAATGATGTTGAATCTTGCAGATTAAGCTGAAACTAGGCCAATTTAATAAAGGCATTATAAAGACCATCCAAGTCACGTAAACGTCGTTTTACGTAAAGAATAATTAAACTTTGTTTAACCTCAATTTTGTATTAAAAATAATAATAATAATAGTAATAATTAATAAGTAATACGGATAAGAAATTTTAATGTGAAATAAACACGTCACTTGAAAATCTAAATTTAAAACTATAAACCCCAACAGTTTGTATAGGTAGTATGTCAGTAACAATAGTTTAAAAGTGAGTTCAAGAATTCCAGGAATTTCTTTTTTTTTTATTAATGCAAAACAAACTACACAAAACTTAGAGAATCAAAGCCAACCCATAATTGATAAATTCTTTACAGAAATAAAAATGTATTATTAAAATATATGGAAAATATCAACTTGCAAACTGCGATGGCACTTGAATTCCTTCAAGTGTCATTGTCTAATTAAAAAGACATCAGATTAGACAATATCATTAATATTATCAAACTGTAGTCACTTATCGTTTATAATTATAATTTCTTCGATAATTTGTTATTGTATTAAATTGAGAGTTTTTGTTTATAAAAGGGAAACGAAGATCTACCGCGCATCCTTGACTTTTTATTCGCTACATTTGCGAGTATAAGTTTGTGCAAAGTGTGTAAGATAATTTTAATTGAAAATAAATTCGATTAACTCAATAATTAATTCATAAACAAAAAAAAGTACACCTGATTTCTTATATAAAGTGCAACACGTTTTTTTAATTTATTAAAAAATAACCTTTAGTTAAATTTATGATTTTATATTTTTTGTTAAGGTATATAGAAGAAATCCTTTTCCTAGCAAAAATTTTTAAAAGTGTTTATATCTTTCAAGTTTATGGACAATAGAGACACGTTGTTGGAAAAACCTAGCCCCATGGAACCTGTGAAGAAATATCGTATATACATGGCTGCCCTGAGTGGTAAATATAGAACATTTGTGAAATTTTAATGGAGCTTAATATAAAAATGTATCACCATTTAGCTAACATGGCCTACTTTTCACTTGGCACAGTTGTCGGGTGGGCTTCTCCTACAATGCCAAAACTGAGAGATCACACGTATGACAGTCCTTTAGCATTTGGAGTTAGCACATCGGAAGAAGGATGGATAAGTTCTTTAGTTTGTTTTGGATCTTTAATGGGTGAGTTAATTCATTTTTTTCTTCAATTTTTAAAATGGCACATACCTGAGATAAATGGAATAAAGGAGATGGCACATTTTTCTATGGAGCTTGGGCCCAGTGTGTTCACTAACGAAATTGGTATCAAATGAAAGGTGACGGTAAGCACATTACGTGGGTAAAATATTTTCAAATTCGTTAGTGGGGTTTTGGAGATATTTGAGTTTGAAGTTTCGGATTTCAAAATCAAGATTTCAGCTATTTTTGCGATCAATTAATCGTAGAATCCGTAATAATGGGTGTACAGAAATAATATTGGTATAAAATAAAAGGTATTTCTCTTGTCTATAAATCTGTATCAAAAGTTTTTTTCTTTGTTAAAAAAAAATAATACATATTAGGTATTTACTTCTCAAAAGGTGATTTTTTTAAGCGAGGCATTTGGCACATCGAAATATCAAAATATTCAGTGGTGACATGCACTTTTTTTTTGTAATTTTTCGATAGCTTAATGTGTTACCTTTAATTCTATATATAAAATAGTTCTATAAAACATACAAAAACCTTATAATAAGCAAAATACACAAAAACGCGCTGAAATATGCCTATTAAATAATAAGAATAGAAACTATAGTTCAGTCAATGGGGAAAAATCTGGAAAAAGCTATGACTTGAGCTAAGTTTGAATGCAGTATTGAAGAGGGGTTTATCCCAAGTACAAATCTCAGATTGCGTATTGTTTGGTCTTGTGGGGCGACCGCCATTTTGAAAAACGCATTTGTCTCAATATCTCGAGAACGACTGGTCGGACAGAAAACTAGAGAGGACTTTTTAGATTGGAAATTAGTTAATCTTTCTTTTTCTAGTACATCATTTTTCTCTAGGAGTTATAATTTCAGAGTTACACTACCGAAAATTGTGTGTTTTTTGATATTTTAAATATTTTAAACAACCCTTAGAGTTAAGTGCGGAATTACTGAGAATGAGATACTTTGCGGTTCTGTTACTCTGAAAGTATAACTCCTAGAGAAAAATGATGTACTAGAAAAAGAAAGATTAACTAATTTCCAATCTAAAAAGTCCTTTCTACGCATTCTACGATTAATTTATCGCAAAAATAGATGAAATCTTGATTTTGAAATCCGAAACTTCAAACTCAAATATCTCCAAAACCCCACTAACGAATTTGAAAATATTTTACCCACGTAATGTGCTTACCGTCACCTTTCATTTGATAAACATTTCGTAAGTGAACACACTGGGCCCAAAAATGTGCCATCTCCTTTATCATTTTTATTTAGTAAGAGCCATAACATATATTTTTAAAACCTTTATTAATTATAACAATATTCATTAACTTCATTTTCGACGCAGTTTATGTAGCATGTGTTGGAATAACAAAATGCAAAAAAATTATTTTTAATCAATTAATTGTTCGCTCAACTTTGTTAAAGGTCAAAAGCGTGTGTCGCAGATCATAAATTTATTTAAAATGTTTTTGAGAAAAAGCGAACCAAATCAAAGTAATAATTTAGACTTAATTTGTTAAAAATTATGTATGCATTCATAAGCAGAAAAAAAAATTAATAATTTAACTCTTAGTGAATGGTGAATTTCATTTAAATGATGCCTCTGCGAATTAATTTGAATTTTGAAACCGTCGAATTTAGTACTCATATCTCCAGCAATATTGAATCGATTCTAAAAATTCAAGCAAACTACTTCCATAGCTCTTAAAGCTCTCTTAGTAGAAGCCTGCTACGAGGGATTTTGGGGCTCCAACAGAGCTCTTAGATCTTCAACAGAGCTGTAGAACTATCAATTTTTTTCAATGGTATAATAATTAACATTTTATATCGATAAGACATAATGCACTAATCTGAATTTTTTTCCCATAACGAAATCTCTCAGAGGCTATCAAATCTTTAGATATCACTTCTTAATACGTAATATTTACCTTTTATGTACTAAAATTATATATGCAGCATAAAAAAAAAAATTAGTTTATTAATAAATTATTTCTAATAATAGTCTTAAAAATTTGTAGAATCGAGATTTTATGAATTGTACTAAATTAAATATTGTACAAAAAGGCGAGTTCTCATTTTTGGCACAATTATAATAATGTCCAAGTAAATTTTAAGACACGGTTGTCAAACGAAACACTTCCAAAAATGCAACTAAAAAAATATCCGAACTGATTTTTACGCAAAAATAAAATTGCCCATCGTGGAATAATGGTTTCCAAAAAATTGTTTTTCAAATTTCAACATTTTAATCGAAATCTATTAATTTATATTGAAGGTTTTTGAATGAACAACAACAACTTGTGTGTGTTACCACCAAGTTTATGGGCTGGAGTTATAGCTATTTCACTATGCATACTGTTTAAAGTCCGGTCAGTGGTGAGTTTTGTCCTCCAAGAACTGAACTCGTTTCAATTTTTATACATGTTGTTTTAATATTGATTTAAAGGAAAACTCCAATTTTTTGACACCGAGCGAGCTTGATACACCATTTTGAATCGAAAAATCATTATGGTCTCACACGAATTGGCTCTTTTTCAAAATTAACTAAGAACCTTCGGGTAGTCCGACCAAGTCCGAAGAAAAAACATTGGAGTGTGTGAATTTGTTATTTTTGAAAGTTTTTAATTTTTGAAAAATTCAAGATGTGAGGTTTAGAGCCCCTTTTTTTTCCTAACATTGTTTCAAATTTTTGGAACTTTACTCTTCTATACTTTTAAGTTTGGGGCCTCATTTTTTAAATTTTTATTTATTTAAAACCATTATTCCAAAAAATTTAGGTCGTAAAAAATTTTCGCATTTTGTTTTCCAAAAATTTGTTTTTAATTCGAATATATGAAATGTATGAACTTAGAGGTTCAAAAAGTTGACACAAAAACTCTTAAGACCTGGAACAAATTTCAAAAATTCAATTTTCGAATGAAGGAGGGCTAACTTCTCACACTCAAGCCGTTGCGTTACTCGAAATTGATTTCCCTCATTTTTAGAACAAACAAACTGTTTAACAACAAAAATCCCTACTGACTATCTGCCGTTTTTTACATTCCAATGCCATTTCCTAAGTGTTCTTAGATCCAACAGTATGTTGGAAATCTCATTACTTAATCTAATAGAGCAAGATCCCAGGGCCGCCAGACATTACTTATTTTCTCAAGAAAAAAATGTATGGAATTACGTAGTGCTAGGACATATTATTAGTGAATGGATACTGGCTATCTTGTGCCGACGGCCATTTTACCACTAACAGGTGCTAAAGGTACGAAAAATACGTTGTTAGATTTTTTATTTTCTCAAGGCTGATTTTTATATATGATACTCAGGGAACTAATACATTAATTTTTGTAAGCTGCCAGACCCGTCGGATGGGCCTAACACCTTGCCAGACACGCATTTTAGTATACGGGAAAGTTAGATTTTGTTATATGGAGGTCTGGGAAAAAATTTATAACACATTTTGACTTCAGGACTCGAAAGAGTATCAAGACACGAGTCGAAAACCACATTTTGAACAATTGCATCTAGAGTCATTTGGCCGCCATTTTGTTTTTTTTTATTTAATTTCAATTTTTCACATAACTCATGTAATTTTGAATCTACAGAAAAAAAATATATGGCAAACTTGAAGATAATTTAATTTACTACAATATATGTTAAATTACTTTTTTCGATTATACCTTCGGTTTAAGAGTTAGGGTGGTTTTTTTTTGAAACCATATTTTCATCATATCTCATTTATTTGAGCTTTTTTGAAAATTAACTTGAAGTAAAAGTTGTAGATCTTTTTATTACCTTCAATTATTACATTGACGGTTTTTCGATTTGACCAGTCCGTTTTTGATCTGTAGGAAAAAAAACTTCAAAAAGGTTGCAATTTTTTAATATAGGAAAAATGTTCTAGTACAGGGTAATTTGCATTAGATATAACAACAACCTAGGCGTGTAGGTTGCACTCAGACAAGAACAAAATCGTATAACTAACACTGCCAGACCCATTCCGACAGCCATTTTTTTTGCCAGACACCTTAATGCTTTGAAAAAAATAGTTTAACTTTACTTATTTTCTCAAGCTTCATTTTTATATATGATACTCAGGGAACTAATTCAATAAATGTTTGTAAGCTGCCAGACCATCGGATGGGCCTGGCAGTCATCGGAATGGCTGTCGGAATGGGTCTGGCAGTGTTAGTTATACAATTTTGTTCTTGTCTGAGTGCAACCTACACGCCTAGGTTGTTGTTATATCTAATGCAAAATACCCTGTACTAGAACATTTTTCCTATATTAAAAAATTGCAACCTTTTTGAAGTTTCCCGAGTCGAACATTTGGCACTATTTAAAACCTAAATATAACCTAAACATTCTTTGTTTAGATTCAATAGGTCATAAGTATCACTAGATTTCTAAAGGAAATAGCCTCTACTTAAGACCTCAAATAGTCGGTTATCGGAAAAAATCCCATTTTGGGTAGTTATTTAGGACCAAAAAAAAAATTTCAATTAAAGCCTGTTTAAAACCTTAATATTCTATGAAAACGCATTAAGACCTATTTATTCTACTTATATTTCCAAAAACTCTATAGGCCCTTTTATTCTCTCTAGGCTTACTTAGTATTTTTTTAATAGTTTCCATTAAAAAAATGCGACTTTATTGCCTTAAGGGCCTTGCAGCTAGAAATCATCCGCGGCGGTGATCCCAGACATAGTAAGAAAAATTCACAGGTCAGTTTTCAGGTGTAATCAATAAAAAAAGAATTAGTTCCAACACTGTGTCACTGTATTGTATCCTCAAAAACACTGAATGTTTAAAAAATAATTGTAGAAAGATTAATGGTTTTTAAATTAATTTACCAACAAGTCCAGTCATGTTAGAATTACCGCCAGCATATTCCTTAGTAAATTCTATTACAAAAATTGCAATTGCTCGAAAAATTGTATTGGAGGTACACTTTCCAAAGGAAATATAAATATTAAAAAAAAAAAAACAAGCTTGCAAATTATGAAAAAATCATTCATACCAAATTTCAAGAAAATCTGTCCACCCGTTTAAGCTGCATTTTCATGTACAGATGCACGCACCGACACGCACGCAACGAACTGACAAACCAACACACGGACCGACGGAAGACATGACGAAAACTACTTTTTTTATGGTTTTTTTACTTGCTTCAGAGCAAAACAAAATCATTTAATTAGTAGGTACCTAATTATTAAAATAATTTACATATTTATTTTGACCGACACGCATATTTTTTTTCTTTCACTTTACCTATTTCACTTCCACATTTTACATTCCACTTTTTTTCTAAGAACTTAAGAACTTTTTTTTATTTTACGTATATGTATACACTATACCTACATATAATAGGTCTGTTGGGGTACTGCCTAAAACTGAAATATTTTTAGAGAATTTGATTAAAAATGTTAAAAAAAAATATTTATGTTTTAGACGGCATCCATCAAACAGACCTAATATAGAGTACGCTGATTTTTTTCACAAAAAAAAAAAAAAAAAATCAACCGATACCGACCCGAACTCGCCATAATCTACTTCGAATGGCCTTTAATGTGTGCATCAGACAATGAGCAAGTTTGTTGCATGTCTGAACTTGAGTTTCTTGGACATACCTAGAATGTGGAGTTTTAATAGTATTAAGAATTGAAAAGTATAAATTTGAAGAAGAACATTTAGAACTTAAAAAGTGTTTGATGTTTTAATAGTCTCAACCTAGCTTAAATAGTATTAGTAGTATCTACCAAGCTTAAAGAGTTTTTCAAGTACTTAGTTAGGTCTTTTAATTCTGGACACAAATAGAATGCTTAGGATTAAACTAGTGTTTTCAGTTTAAAAAGTCGTTAATTATCCGTAGTGGAGGGTTCCTAGGAGATACTGAGATTAGTAAGTATACAAAGTTCATATTTAGGTTTATTTTAAAATTATTAGTAGTTATATAGATTCTATTAAGTACATTGAGTACAAAATTCGTACAAAATTCGTACATAAAGTTCGACTCGGGTTTTTTCCTACAGATCAAAAACGGACTGTCAAATCGAAAAACCGTCAATGTAATAATTGAAGGTAATAAAAAGATCTACAACTTTTACTTCAAGTTAATTTTCAAAAAAGCTCAAATAAATGAGATATGATGAAAATATGGTTTCAAAAAAAAACCACCCTAACTCTTAAACCGAAGGTATAATCGAAAAAAGTAATTTAACATATATTGTAGTAAATTAAATTATCTTCAAGTTTGCAATACATTTTTTTTCTGTAGATTCAAAAATACATGAGTTATGTGAAAAATTGAAATTAAATAAAAAAAAAACAAAATGGCGGCCAAATGACTCTAGATGCAATTGTTCAAAATGTGGTTTTCGACTCGTGTCTTGATACTCTTTCGAGTCCTGAAGTCAAAATGTGTTATAAAATTTTTCCCAGACCTCCATATAACAAAATCTAACTTTCCCGTATACTAAAATGCGTGTCTGGCAAGGTGTTAGGCCCATCCGACGGGTCTGGCAGCTTACAAAAATTAATGTATTAGTTCCCTGAGTATCATATATAAAAATCAGCCTTGAGAAAATAAGAAATCTAACAACGTATTTTTCGTACCTTTAGCACCTGTTAGTGGTAAAATGGCCGTCGGCACAAGATAGCCAGTATCCATTCACTAATAGTATGTCCTAGCACTACGTAATTCCATACATTTTTTTCTTGAGAAAATAAGTAATGTCTGGCGGCCCTGGGATCTTGGACTATAATCTCCTTTTGCAAATTTTCTCATTTTAAATTACTATCAAGATATTTAAATTAAAATAAATTAAATTAAATTTCTACTTTTCCACTATTTCATTTCAATACCAATAGCATCTCCTATTGCTGGTCCATTAGCTGGAAAGATTGGACGAAAATGGTCTCTTTTGTCAAGTTCTGTATTTTTCACAGCTGCATACATATTATTGATGGTTGGTGGATCAATTCCTTCAGTATACGTTGCCCGATTATTTCAGGTAAGTTTAACTTTTTCTTCAACTTAAAAAAATACATCAAGAAGTTTGACAACTTTCCTTGAACAGGGTCTTGGAGCAGGACTAGCAGCTACAATAATGCCAATGTATATTGGAGAAATAGCAACCGATGATTGTCGAGGAGCTGTTGGATCCCTTATGACTTTACTTATGGCAGGTATGAATTTCAATTGAACTTTACTTTTTCAGTTTAAAAAATAAATCAATTAACTTTTAACTTTTAAGCTGGAATTCTGTATGTCTACATCATTGGACCCTTTGTGAGTTACATGACGCTTCAATGGTGCTGCATTATTATTCCAATCATATTTTTTGGAACCTTCATTTTTATGCCTGAAAGTCCATACTACTACGCAATTAAGGGACAAAAGAAGAATGCATTAAAATCTCTGCAGTTTCTTCGAGGACAAAGTCCAAAAATTGTCGAAGAAGAAATGAACGAAATTCAAAAATCTGTCGACAAAGCTATGTTAAACACCGGAACTCTATTCGACATCTTCCAAAACCGAGGCTACAGGAAAGCTCTATTTATTTGCGGAGGATTGCTTATGTTTCAACAATTCAGTGGAACAACTGCCGTCTTATTCAACAGTCAATCGATCTTTAGCAGTGCCAAATCATCATTAGACCCAGCTATCGCCACAATTATTATGGGTTTGGTTCAACTTGCTGGCAATCTTCTTACACCATTTGTAGTTGAACGAACTGGAAGAAAGATGGTCCTGCTGACCTCAGCAACTGGAATGTTTATAGCCCTCTTTGGATTGGGCATATTCTTCTATGTTCAAACTTTTGGCGATTCTTCAGGTCTTCTCTGGATTCCAGTTCCTGCTTTGCTATCATTCAATGCGTTCTATGCATTTGGATTTGGTCCAATTCCATGGGCAATTGTTGGTGAAATGTTTCCATCGAATATTAAACCAGTTGCAGCATCTTTTGTGTCTGTAATAACATCGCTTGTATCTTTTGTGGTAACACGTTGGTATCCAGAACTTAATGCTTTAGGAACGTATTATGCCTTCTGGTTTTTTGCACTTTGTTGCGTTTTAGCATTTTTGTTTGTAGTATTTGTGGTAATTGAAACGAAAGGTTTGAGTTTGCAGAGAATTCAAGAAAGACTGCAATCGAGAAAACATTCTATTAGTTCTAATTTGTCAAAAACATAAATAACAAAGTTGTAGGTATTTTTGTTTAATAATGTTAAGCTTAAGAATAAGTTTTAAAAATAATTTTATAAATTATGTATGTATCCAAGATGTTTTGTTATTTTTTAAATTTCTATTTTTCATTTTTAATTTAAAAAATAAATAACCACTTTAATTTTATTTATATGATTTTTAAACTTAAATTTGCTCAAAATGTCTTTGAACCAAAAAGGTACTGTACAATGTACATAATGTTTTTTTTCTGTATTTACGTATAACACCAAAAATTATACTATAGTTCTTACCTAAAAGTGCGCAATCATTTTTATAGCGGCTTTTGACAAAAAGAATTATTTTAAAAATTTAAACATTTCAACTTCAAATGAATTTTAAGGACTTAAGGACCATGCGCCATAAATACATCTTTCTAAAAATGTACTGTTAACATTTCTAACTGACCTTTATATAGTGTAAATAGCAGCACTAACATTCACCAAAAAGATTCAAGGTAGAAGAGATAAAGAAATAGCAATGATACTATGATGGGAAGCAGAACTTTTAGTATTGGACCTAATAGTTCTATCAGAACAATAAACGATAGAACAGTTAAAATAGAAAACAACCACATACCAAAAACACGTTTGACATTTCTCCTCTGTACTGACACAAAAGCAAGAACAGATAGTAGGGCTTTTAAGCAAACAGTATTGTATCTTTCTCCCAAATAGTACTTTGATGACACTGACCAGTGGCGTACGTTTAGTCGCCGGGGCCGGGATATTTTGGGGCCCCTTACATACAAAAAAAAAAGTACGTATACGCCATACATTTTTTTTTTGTGTGGCTTATTTATTTTTAGGTTTATTTAAATGTTTTAATATGTTCGTAATCCATTTTGCTATACTTACTTAAAATGTCTATCATAAAAGTAGTAAATAATTGTAATAGGGGCCCCAAAATTTAGAGACCCCTAAAATACAATTTTTTTTAGCTTAGAATTGATAGTTCTTGGGGCCTCTGTTCTGAAGTAATATGTACTCATTTGATTTTCCATCATCAAACATAGTTTATTTCTTTTGGGGCCCCTGAAATATTATTTTTAGGGCCTCAAAATTAAGTGCTTAGAGGCCCCTAAAATATAATATAATTTTTTTGGAGCCAAGAATTAATTGGTATTGGGGCCTCTGTTCTGAAGTAATATTCGGAATGTCACCAATAACGTTATGTTTTTATTTTGGGCCCTGATGTATTTATGTTGGGGCCCCTGAATTGATATTTAATTTTCCATTTGATTGTTTTGAACCACTGAAGTAATAGCTTTTGAGCATCCTCAAATAATATTTGTCATGCCATCAAAAAATTTGATGAATATTTTTGGGATCCTTAGTAATAGATTTTGGGGCCCCCAAATTAATATTTGATTTGCCTCTCAACTAACGGGGTTCCTGAAAAATTATTTTTTGGGACCCTTCATATAATATTTTTGGAGCCCCGAAGTCATATTTTTTGGGACTCCTAAAGTATTCAATTCAATTGTAAAAAAACAATTTTTTTTTAATTTAATTTTTTTTTTGACACCCTGAAGTAAAGTCTTTTGGGCCATTGGCCTGTATTTGTTTACTTTTTTGGGGCCCCGAACGTATTGACTTGAAGTAATATTTGGTATGCCATTAACAAAACTTTTTTTGCTTTTTTTGGTTGCAACTAATATTTTTTGGGGCCCTAAGATAAAGTTATAATTTTTCTGTTATAAAAGCAGTTTATTTTTTTTTGGGCCCCTGGGGAAACCTTTTTTTAAATCAATATATATTGTGTGGCTACCAATGCATTATACATTACATTGAATGACATAATTTGTCTTCCTTGTATCCAAAGTGATTCAAATACATTTTAATTTACTTCATAACTCAATTTATGCTAACAGTTTCCTTCTCTGCATCGTCTCCAGTGGGGGCCCTAGGGTCGGTCGGCGCCCCGGGCGCCGCCTTGCTTGCCCCAAGGGAGTGTACGCTCCTGACACTGATATTTGTTTATTTCTGTGAAAGCACCTATAAGAACTATGAATTTGCTTTAGAGCAAGTAAAGGATTCGTAAAAGAATTTTTGAACAAAAATGATTTTTTGTAATCTATACAGGGTGTCCCAAAAGTAATGGATCAACAAAAAACAACCAAAAATAAACACATTTTCTCGAACTGTTATTTGTTTATTTTTCTTTGAACAAAAGCCTCTATTTTTGTTTGTATTTTTGCTCTGAAAAACCCTTTTGTTGAATTCAAATTGTAATATTTTGCGATCTAACTGCAACTTCGGAAACTTTTATACTTTTTTGAAAACGACAATAACAGGGCAACTTTTTAAAATAATAAACCATCCACACACCGTGCAAATTTTTTTTCCGGTGTTGCTCTCAAATAAAAGTAAGAAATTGATTTTTTATAAAACTTGAAACTGTTAGTTAATTTGCACAGAAATGGCGTATGGAATAAAAAATATTTTGGTTAATAAATTGTTCCTAATTATTTGGCAATGTTTTTGTAAAAGAATTAAAAAAAAACAAAAATCAATAGTGGGTGCAAGAAGCAAAATACTGTTGCAAAGTAGGGATTTTTCAAAATTTCACAAGAATTGCATTAAATCGAAAACCGTAAGGATTTGGGATGAACAAGTTACCAAATTCTGAGAGCCCTTAAGTAGGCCTATCAGCATATTTCGTTTGATCCATTACTTTTGGGACACCCTGTATGTTAAACAAATTGTCTGTTCTTTTTAATTTCAAAAAATAATAATTTTGAAAATGTTTCTTAGTTTTAACAATTAAAAAAAAATTCAAAAAAGTTGTTTTTGAATTTAAAAAGAATGTTCTTTTTTTTATTCGCAAAATTTAATTTGAAAAATTTTTATACAGGTTGATTAACCAGCAGTGTTGTGCCGCAGAACTAGAGCTATTGGATTTGGTTGGGCAAAGAAGGGGCAATGGTCTGAAAACTTGACTTTGATTGGAAAATTTTTTTTTTTTAAAACAACGGTTATGAAGTGCAACCTAGTTGCAAAGCCAATAACCTTTTTTCTGTT
This sequence comes from Episyrphus balteatus, assembly GCF_945859705.1. NCBI lineage: Eukaryota > Metazoa > Arthropoda > Insecta > Diptera > Syrphidae > Episyrphus > Episyrphus balteatus. The sequence goes on from NC_079136.1 coordinate 46,822,652, forward strand.
TAAAGAATTTCTTTTGAAAAAAATTCTATCCAAATTCAAAATTTTGAAAAGAATCAAGCTTTGTTTTAAAAGTTCAATGCTCTGATTATTTTAGGTCAAAAACAGAAAACCGGATGCGTAAATGTTTTGTGGTTTTGGAAAAATTAAAAAAGAAAACTCCTTTTTTTTAAGAAAACTCTTTAGGTATATTTTGAACTTGTTATGTTTTTTAAAGTTGTTCTCATTCTTATATTATTCAAAATTTTAAATATTGTAACTTCTCAGCTCAGACCTCAGAGATTCTAAAACATAGTTTTATCATAAACCTTCCCTTTTTATAATATATTAAATTTGTGTGCTTTTTGACTCCTTATAATGGACCTAGCGAACGATGGAAACTTCAGAACATTTTGAAAACCACCCCAGTACAAACCTGCATACCAAAAAAATGAATTTTACAATTTTTTCCTTGAAAAAATGTATAAGTTCATACGACCTAGTTAAACACTTAACTTGATGTCTGTCTTATCTTCGTTTATTATTCCATTTCTTTTTTTTTTCGAGAACACAAGAAAGCAAGAGTTTTTATTCAAAAAGGCCCTTTTATGAGTGCAATTGTTATTCCACTTTCAGTGTTTACAAGTTTTTTAACCTCCTCTTATAAGTTATTGTTTTCCTTTTTCATTCAATTTTATCTATGGTTACATGAAGGGATCTTGTAATAAACTAACCCTTGACAAATAAATCGCCAAAAATAAATAAACAAAACTAATAAAAATATAATAAATCTATTAAAAAATATTACTGGTGAACCAAAGTTTGAAAACAACAAGCGCGAATAAAATACATGACTGTGTCGCACGTTTTTGCTTTTCATAAAGTTCCTTAAAATATAATAGAGTTTCTAACGAACTATACCATTATAAATTCTATTGAGAGAAAAATTTATGAATGAAAGTCAAAATTCACAAAAACCAGTGATATGTTTGTGGTTTATCATGTTATAAATGTTCACAAACAATAAAAATTCTTAAAAGTTTTCTAAATGAGTAAATTTAGACATTACTTATGAATGAGTTAATAAAATGATATTTATCTGACATCAATCATGGTTAGTCGATTTTTGTCAAAATGACATGCAGATATTAATTAACTTGATGACTTTTAAAAATATCAGATCACGATAATTGCATACTACAGTACAATTTTTAGAAATTCTCACGATTTGTTTATAACTAATTATGATCCTTTGTTTTTAATCAATTTAAATTTATCTCAAAGAGTTTATTCTTCTTTGTTGATTGATTATACTTTTTGAATGTTATCAGTGGCATTTAATTTCGAATTATACTAAACTAATAAAATTGAAGATAACAGGGCTGGATCAGAGTTTATGAAATTTAACAAGTTGAGACTTAATAAATGTATTAAAATTAATTTTAAACAAAACTTTATCATTAAATTAATAATATTTTTAATTTTAAGAACTGAAAAGACGACTGACATGCCAGTGTGTTTTGATTATATTTGATAAAATAATTCTAATAGAAAGAATGAAAGTCATTGTCGAATTAGAAAAAATGTCATTAAGATTTCATTGGCATTAATTTTTTGCTTTACCAAAGTTGATATAGTAAATTTTCTATTAAATTAATACCCAAAAAGATAGTGAACTTATATCTTTAATTTGCCATCTTCAAAAAAAAAATAAGATCGATTGAATATTTTATATTATTATATATTTGAAGCAGATTTTATTATTTGATTTTTTATTTTTTTTGTTTTGATTGAAGACAAAATATGATTATACAATAAAACACTCAAAAGCGGCTTCCAGACCAAAACAGTTTTATCTTTCTTCAATAGAATATTTTTTCGTATTTTATTAGTCAGTGAGTAATTTTGATAAAACCACCTTTCGAGTGAAATTCGAAAGGTTTTAATTACCTATTAGAAATATAATTGATATTAGTCTTCTTCGGTTTGATCTTGAGAAGGTTTAAGAAATGGCCTTAGTAATTTCAAGGAACTTTTCTTACCTTAATTTTTTTGTTTAAACATTTCGTATGCATAACTTTTAAAATAACTTCGAAATATTAAAAATTTATAACAAGAAAAAGTGAACTCTTTGATAAATCGATTTATTTTGTATTAAACCATAATATTACTTACCTAAAGTGAAAACAAATTTGAGAAAACTTTGTTTAAATAATTCAAATGAATATTTTCAGAAAAGTAACAAAACTACTCATCAGAAAAAAACAACGGAAATTCATTATACAATAAATTTCCTTTATATTATTAAAAAAAAAAATATTAATTATAAACAATAATTACAAAATGGAACCTACGAAGAATTATCGTGTTTTTCTCATAACACTTTGCTGTAAGTATAAATGTTTTGTGGAAATAGGCTGCTTGTCCTGTTAACGTTCAAAAAATTCTACTCTCTGAAAGTACTAAATCTTATCTTCGTTATTAAACTCCCTTAATAACGAAGAAAAAAAATAACAAAAATAATAAAAAATTATTAAAATTATTTTTTTTTTTTAACCAAAATTATGAGCATTGGTCGATTTTCGATATGATCTTTCAAAATTTACTAAACATTCGAAAAAAATATTCGGTTAGTACAACAACAAATGCAAAATTTTATTAAATTTCGCAATTGCCACATGTATTTTCTCATACGTTTTTGTCATTATGAAAACAGTTTGTTTTCACCACGCAAATAACCGAATTACAATTTTATCTTCATTTCTTCAAGCCTCAATTGTTTGGGGATATAGAAGTCTACTCTTGAGTTAGTTAGCACTGCTATCTTAACATGCTTTTTATTACAAAGTGCTTCATTTATTTTGCCAGCAAGGTTATAAACTCCTTATACTAAAAGTCAAACTTTTCAAACTAAATACAAAATGAATTAAAAGTGCAGAGCTAAAACTATGCTTTTTTGTGTTTTTTGTACTAAGTGGTGAATATCGGTATCTCAGATCATTATGTTGATAGCCGAGACACATGGAATAAAAGAGACAATCTTGATATAAAAAAGATCTGTTTGTTTATTGCGGTGTATATAAAAGACAATTTTTTTAGAGTACTTAAAACTAATACCGATTAGATCAAATAAAAGATTATGTATAAACTAATGAGTTTATTAATTAAAATATATTAAGATATAAAAAGTTAAATCGGGAAGCACGTTTTTCACGATACTCGAATTTTGTGGGTTTTTTTTAACCCATCTGAATTGACTGCAATTCTGCAATAGGTAGGTATTCTTGCACTGATTATCTGGAAAGGTTTATATGTATAAACATTTTACTGAAGCCCTAAAATCTGTGTTTTGGTGGGCACAAAAACTATTTTTTGGACATTTCCTAATTGTAAATAATCTAGCTTCATCAATTTTCCACTAATTTTGTAGCTTAATTCTAAGACTTTTCGGATGCTTAATAAAACATGTTTTAAGCTTGTGTAAAAAAAATCCTGAATTTTTAAAATACTGGCGAAAAATTTTAAACCATTAAGTATATTTGTTTTTTAACTTAGTAACTTACTTAAATGGCTTTAGCATTTTACTAAATCGTTTACAATTTTGCTTCACTGTTTTTATCGACATTTTCTCCACTTTGACGTCGTTTCTAAGCATACTTGAATAAGAACACACTTTTACAGTAATTGGTCAATATCCAAAGTCCATTTTTTTCGCGGGAATATAGATTTCTGGGGTTTATTGGAAAACGAAATTAATTTATTTTGCTGTGTTCATCTAAACCTACAAAATGTAGTAGATACTAAATTAGGTCTTAGGCTTAGGTCTATGAGTGCCCTTTAGTTATTTATTACTAATATTGACGTAGAATTATGCCAAATTAAATAACAACAAATTTCAAAATCTATTTATTTTAGTTGGTGGAAGTTAGCGCCACGGGGTACTGTCTACATATTTATTGATATTCTTAAAAAAAAAAGAATAATTTTAAAATAATTCGAAAACTTTTTTTAAAACAATAACGCGTGATATTTAAGGGGGGAAACCCCTCTGTACAACAGCTTTTTCAATATTTTTTTTTGGAAAACTGAAAGCATTGATTGACATTTGGAAAATTACATCATATTATTGACGAAATGGTAACGAAGTTACGAATAACAGAGTTACGCGCGACAGAGTTACGGCCGTCAAAGTTACGAGAAACCGAAGTTATGAAAAACTAGAGTTACGAATTCTAAAGTTATGTTAAGCTATGACATGTGATTTTTGGGTTGGCAACAATTGCAACAACAGTTCACCACACCAAAATAACGTCTGTAAAAAAAATGGGTGGTTTGGTTATTATTTTAATATAAATAATAACAAAGTGGGTATTACAAAATACGCTATGAATAATTATATTAATTAATAGAAAAAAAAATACGTATTTGCAATATTAGTTGAACATATAAGAAGTTAAATTCAATTATGTCCCCCAAACTTACATAAGTATACTTATGTTTTTTTTTCTATTTCAACGTTTTTGCGATCTTCTCACAAAAACAAAACCATATATGTATATCTATACCTATCCAATCGAAATTTTACAAGATTAAATAACACCCATTTTCGCTTTACTCATTAAGTTCTGACCAATGAGAAAAATGTTAATCTCTTGTTTGAATTTCCATAATTCCATGTCGTTCCTCGCAATTGTTGCCAACCCAAAAATTATATGTCATAGCTTAACATAACTTTAGAATTCGTAACTCTAGTTTTTCGTAACTCTAGTTTTTCGTAACTTCGGTTTAGCGTAACTTTGACGCTCGTAACTCTGTCGCCCGTAACTCTGGTATTCGTAACTTCGTCGGTTTCCCATTATTGACATTATGAAATATTGTTACAATTTGTTTGAAGTTTAAAAAAATCAAAATGGCGGCTCTACACCCCTTTAAAGTTGACGGCTCAAATTTGCGCTGTGCAATGCCTAGGTTCAGGAACTTACTTATAATCAAATGTGACATTTTTTCCCATTAAAATACGCACTGCATTTGTAAGAAAAAGTGTACCTATAATAAAAATTAGAGACCAAAAAAACGAAAAAACACAATGTTTTTTTTTGCAATTTATTTCAGGTCGATAGCTTTATTAGTTTTTGAGTTACGTTGCACGGCGCGCAGAAAGAAACGCGTTTCGAGAAATATGCGTTAAAGATTTAGTTTTCATAGTTCAAAGCGCATGGGCTTTGGGACTATGTAGGAAATTTTGAAGCTTCATTTAAGGCTAAGACCACTGAAAATAGTTTCTTCGTTTGATAAATAAATAAATGAATTTCTTAGGCAAGAAAAAAATAATGCAAGAATAAAAAAATTCCAGAGGCATTTCCCCTCTTAAGTTTTGTCCTTTTTTATAGAATCCCGCCTCAAAACAAAAGCGATTTACTTAAATTCAATCAGAAAACGTATTGTATTTAAAATCTTAAACTTTATTTTAAATAAAAAATCCCCCTTATATCATAATGTCTTCACATAAAAATAAAAAGATTTTCTTATTAAATTAAATTCTTTTTGAAACATTCTAGAAATTAACCCTTTCGAGCCCAAGCTATGAAAATCAATATTAAAAAATGTTTTTTCGGTATTATCGGGTCAAAAACATCACAACTAAGAAATATGAATAGCAAAAAGTTATTTTCCAAAATAATAAATAGCAAAACTAATGTGTTTTTCTCATGTTACATGTAAGTAACATGCACTGCCTATGACCACCAAAAAAAGTCGGAGAACTGAGAAAATAACTTTTTATGAAACTATAATGTATGCTACTTCTTCTTAGCAAAAAAGCAAAACACTTTCAGCATCAACATTTTTTATATCTTTTTTTCAAAATTATGACCATATATAAAAAATTTTTTTTTTTGCAAAAAAAAAAAAAAATTTGAATTTCAGTCCCTTTCTCGATAAAAAAAAATTAAAGGTATGATATTTGACTAACTTTTTGTAATAATACACAGTAACTAGGCATTATTATCTTTCAATTAAGCCATCGTTACCTAAAAAATTTAAATTTAATTTAATATTTTTTACGAATTTTTAAAAAAATGTTACATGAGAGTAACGCTGGGTCCGAAAGGGTTAAGATAATTTGTCCCCTTAATTTAAGACGAAAGTCATCTTAGCAAAAAAAAAAAAAACATGCAGCAGTACTTCAGCTATAGTACCTTGGGCTTACATAAGTTCCAAATTACAAGAGCCAATAATAATACCTTCTCCTGCTTCAGAACTGATAGCCCTTCTGCAAAAACATGCCTTTTTTAACTAAATAATTTTTGTGTCTTCTATTTTAAGCGAGTATTTTGTACTTTTCCTTCGGAACGGTTTTCGGATGGACTTCACCAGTTATGCCCAAATTGAGAGATTTAACTAGTGACAGTCCTCTGGAAGCTGCTGTTAGCAAATCTGATGAAGGTTGGATTGGTTCATTGATTACAATAGGAGGACTAACAGGTATGAGATTTCATACAGAAAATAAGAAATCAAAATTATATCAATTAATATTATTCTTGTAGCATCTTTATTTTCTGGACCAATAGCTGGTCGTATTGGACGAAAAAATACACTTCTTCTTAGTTCGATATTTTTTGCACTTCCTTTTGTTCTTTATATGTTTGCAAGACAAGTTTGGATAATATGCCTTGGTCGATTTATTCAAGTAAGTATAATAAACACATTAATATTTTGTTAACTCATTCACAATTAATTTCAAGGGACTTGGAGGTGGACTAACTTCTACTACCCTGCCAGTTTATATCGGTGAAATAGCTCCTGATGATTGCCGTGGAGCCTTATTAACTTGCTATAATTTATTTTGTATTGGTAATAACGTCAAGGATATCAATTATATTTTTTCTTATAATTTTTCAATCTTCTTTAGGAGGAATTATTTATACCTTTTCGATTGGTCCATATGTCAGTTATATGACATTGCAATGGTGTTGCCTTGTTATTCCTGTAGTTTTCTTTATAATCTTCTGCTTTATGCCTGAAACTCCATATTATTATGCAACCAAAGGACGTAAGCAAGATGGAATAAAAGCAATGAAATTTATTCGTGGACAAAGTATGGAAGCAGCTAAAATCGAAATGAACATGATTCAAAAATGGGTTGACGAAACAATGTCAAATACTGGAACAATATTTGACATTTTTTGCAATCGAGGTTATAGAAAAGCTTTAATTATAAGTTGTGGTATACTTATCTTTCAAGCCTTTAGCGGAACCACAGCAATCACATTCAATTGTCAGACAATTTTTATAGGTGCTGAATCAACTATAGATCCAGCGATAGCCAGTATACTTCTTGGATTGGTACAATTAGTTGCTAATGGCCTTACACCACTATTTGTCGACTCACTTGGACGTAAGATAATTCTATTGATATCAGCTACTGGAATGTCTTTGGCACTATTTACACTTGGAACATTCTTTTACATCAAAACTTTTGATGATGCTTCAAAAATCTTATGGATCCCTGTGCCAGCTTTAATCTTTTATTATGCTGCATTTGCTTTTGGCTTCGGATCAATTCCATGGGCTCTTTTGGGAGAAATATTTCCATCGAATATAAAATCTACGGCTTCATCAATTGCTACAACAAATATTTGGTTAATGACATTTATAGTGACACGTTGGTATCCAGAATTAGACGCTTTAGGGTCTTATTATGCATTTTGGATTTTCGGATCTTTGTGTGTTGTTTCGATATTTTTCATAGTTTTTGTTGTGGTCGAAACAAAGGGATTGAGTTTGCAAGAAATTCAGATAATGTTGCAAGGATCGAAAAAGTCTGTGAGAAATGGAAACGAATATGAAGGAGTACAGACGAATATATTGGAAAAAATATAAGTAAAATAGATTTTAAAAAAAAACTCGATACACATTTTTGAAAATTTTATTGGATTTTTAAAAGAATTGCATAGTAACAAAGAGCTCAGTCATTATTTTGATACATAATCGATTTAACTATTCTGATTCAAGCAAGTCTTTGTCTTTCCAACTACTGAAATACTGTTTTCAAAATCAAACCCAAATCAACGCCGCCTTACAGCTCACGACACATTTAAATCGATACTTGCATAGAAATTTCTAATTGCTTAAAAACATGTAAGCCTCAGATTTGTTTGAATTTTATTTTTAGCAATTTATATTATATAATTAATAATGATTGTATATAATTTATTATTGGAAGTTTAAATTAAATTTATTAAAAAAATAGATAAACCTGTATGTAAATTACATTTTTTTTCCTGACTAATTTTATTTAAAACAAAATGTTAGTTATACGAAATCATAGTTGTTATGTAAGCCTCAGATTTGTTTGAGTTTTATTTTTAGCAATTTATATTATATAATTAATAATGATTGTATATAATTTATTATTGGAAGTTTAAATTAAATTTATTAAAAAAATAGATAAACCTGTATGTAAATTACATTTTTTTTTCCTGACTAATTTTATTTAAAACAAAATGTTAGTTATACGAAATCGTAGTTGTTATGAAGACAAAAGTTGTTTCTATTTTCCTGGAGATTTTAGTTTTTAATTTATTTAATTTAATTTTTTTTTAGATAAATTTTTATTTTGTAAAAAAAAAAAAAAAATAATTATGTTTCAAAAGAATTATTTATCCCACCACCGAGTTGTTCTTGTTGTTATTTGTGGTAAGAACAATTTATTTGTGTGTTTTTTTCAATTATAATTCATATCTTAAAACAATAAAAGTGAATATGGCGAACTTTTGTCTTGGAATGTGTTTTGGATGGACCTCTCCCATCTTACCAAAACTAAGAGATCAGGCAGCAGACAGCCCGCTTTCTTATGGATTAACAACAGAAGAGGAAGGTTGGATAGGCTCACTTATTTCGATTGGAGCCTTAGCATGTAAGTGGAATATGAAATCTATAGAAGATGCTTCATACGGAAAAACGGAAGATTTTTAAAAGTAGGTACTTTAGACATTATTAAAATAGTTTATAGATCAAATGAAACATTAACTCTTTGGCCTCAATGAAATATTTTGGTTGAAAAAGGCCCATTCATAAGTGCAGTTGGTTTGTAAAAATAGAGTACACAAAGTCAAAATCACCTTCCAGGCATACAGTTTTATCAGTTTATCAAGATTAGAAGCTATGAATGGTTTTAGCTTTAACACAGACCAGAAAGTCGGGCCTTCCAAGATTTGATCTAGAAAACCTTTTAATTTCAGAAAGTAGCTGTTATTACATTTAATTTGACACCAATATCATTTTTCAGCACGATGAGATACACAGCAGACTTCAGCACGCCAATTTTTCGACGATGAAAACAAGAAGACCTGTGATTCGTTGCTTCGAATAGTCCTCTTTCTGTTCCAAAATCAATTTTTGATTGACACATTGTGAGTAAAACGTTTCTGCAATGGCTGGTTTTCTAAAGCAGAAAAATGATACGCATACGCCACAGTGACCCGTTAAATCATTTCATCAATTTCCAAAGTTAAACACTTTTTAATGATTTTTTTTTTTCAATTTAATTTGTTAGGCATTCTTCTTTGAATTTTCTATAACTAGTAGAGTAACTAAAGCAAATTATTAGGGAACCCGGTCGAACAGCTCTGATTTTGACGATTTTTTTTTCAAACGTAGGTATTTAAAAATACTTTAAAGTCTATAGATTAAAAATTGCCGGTGTTGCCGTATTGTTTTTTTTAAATTAAAATTCATTTTTTTTTTAACAAAACCATTTTTTTGCTTAAATTTCATAAAACAAATGATAGCAAAAGATTCTCTAGGTAATTTAAGGAAAATATATAAAAGGCAGTAAGGGGCAATCTTCCATCGTTTAAGCGATGCAATTTTCTAACATTCTGACCTCAAACACAAAAAAAATATTTTGAAAACAACGGCAACACCTACAATATTTTAAAATACATTTTTAAAAATCCAGAAGCTCATTCTTATCTCTTAAATTTAAATCCACTAAATTTAATCAAGACTTTTTGAAAAAATGGTCCTCAAACTCAGAATTAAAAAAAAAATGTTATTAGAAAAATTTAAAATGACTTTTTTCCAAACTTTTTCTAATATAAATCATTTTTAACAAAAAAAACAAAACCGACTTCCATGGATCAAAACTGGGTTTTATGGTTTTTAAAATAGTTCCTATGGCTAAAAGTGAACGAAATTGAAATGGGACCACACTGCAGCCACCAGCTTTCCAATGCAAAAAGAATTATCAAAATTGGTTCACTCAGTCCAAAGTTATGCGGTAACAAACATAAAAAAAAAAAAAAAAAAAAAAATACAGACGAATTGAATACCTCCTCCTTTTTGGAAGTCGGTAAAAATATGAATTTATTTAAAAAAAATTTTTGGCCATAAATATTAGCAGTATATCACACTTTTGAAAAAAAAAAAATGAAAAATTACTTCAATTTCAATGGTTTTTTTAATTAAAACTGAATTTTTGCATTGAAATAATTAATTTTCTCAAAGACTGTGGTAAATAGGAACTTTAAATTTTTGCTATTTAACTTTCAACAGTCAGGGTTATTAAATGAATAAAAAATAATTTTATGTTTAGATGTTGAACTTTAAAAAAAAAATAAGTTACATTTTTTTCAAAACTTTTAATAAAAAAAGTTCTTCGAAAATGAAATACTTTTTAATTTTTTTCATAAACCGTAATACATATTGACATTTCCTTTTATAATTTGAAATCATAATAAATGCGGCCAAAAAAATTTGAAAATAAATGCATTTTATATTACGACCAGCAGGTGGCCATGGCACAGAGGAATAGATGGATGACTTCAGAGCCAGACATCGTGGGTTCAAACCCAGCGGTCGGCTCAGAAGTTTTTTCTAAATCGCCAGCTTAGCTGAAGCCACCTGTGCGATAACATGAGACAATTTTCAACTATGTCTCCTCCTCTGTGCCACGTAGTTCAGTGTTGTATGTTCTTCTCTCGTTCTTTCTCTCTTTGTCTTTCTGTGTTGTATTAATGTCTTGTGTTGTATCAGCAAAATGGACCTAGATTCCGAAGCTGCAGTGTTTCTAGTCCGGAGATTTATCTTCAGACTAGTTTAATATGTAATGTAATGTAATATTACGACCAAGTTTAAAAAACGACATGTTAAAATTTTTTCAATAATTTTTTTTTTTTTCAAAAATCTGAGTTCAATTACCATTCTTTCAAAAGTCGTTCATTCAATTAACTTAATTTTAATTTAACATATATGACTAAGCTTCTAGCTTTTAAAAAATGTTTATTTGAATATTGTAGGTGTTGCCGTTGTGTTCAAATATTTTTTTTTGTGTTTGAAGTCAATTAATAAGAAAATTGCATCTATCGCTTGAACTATGGAAGATTGTCCCTCACTCCCATATATTTTTTTTCCTTGAATTTCCTAGACAATCTTTTGGCATCAATTAATTTATGAAATTTAAGAAAAATTTTTGAAAAAAATTTGTTTTTGTTCACAAAAATCTTCAATTAAATTTAAAAAATCAAAACGGCAACACCGGCAATTTTTAATCTATAGACTTTAAAGTATTTTTAATTACCGACGTTTGAAAAAAAAGATTATCAAAATCTAAGCTGTTCGGCCGGGTTCCCTAATATTGCCAATTTTTGAGCTTTAGTTACTCCACTAAACTATCCGAAATAAAAAAATTTAACTTGGAAAGTGGGTAAGATTAAACAATTTTGAATAACCGAGTCGAATCGTGTAATTTTAACCGGGGTTAGTTTACAGGTGCTATATATTAACAATCTTCTCTGTTAATTTTACAGGAGTTTTACGTTGTTTTTAACTTTTTTTCCCTTAACCAGAAGAAAATTCATAGCAATGTCTTTTAATAAAAACTTTTATGTCTATGATAAGTTGCTGGACTTCTCTTATTTATTTCCTACAGCTGCATATGCAAACATAAAATTTTATTTTTTGAGTAACTAAATGAGTATTTGTGTAAAATCAAACATCCTATAAATTAGTAAATCAAATCCTACATTCTTTTAAAGCTTCTTTTGGAAGTGGACATTTGGGTGCAATAATTGGAAAGAAACCGACATTAATATTGTCTGTAGTTCTTATCGAAGTTTCTTACATTTTTCTTCTTTTAACAACTCAAATATGGATGATCTATATTGCTCGGTTTTTGCAAGTATGATTCTTATATCACCTTAAAAATGTAAATTTCTTTATTATTATCTTTCACTTATCGAAACAGGGTGTCTCGTGTGGACTTATAACTGCCACTTTACCAATGTATATTGGAGAAGTATCAACAGATGGCATTCGTGGAGCACTTGGCTCAAGTTTAAGTCTTTTTTTCGCAGGTAAGTGTTATCTAAGTTTGAACTTCTCCTTTCAAACTTTCTTTTCTTCTTTTCGGTGTTTAAAGGTGGAGTTTTGTACGTTTATTGCATTGGTCCTTACGTCAGTTACATTATCATGCAGTGGTGCTGCCTTGCTATTCCGACGATCCTCTTAATAGCTTTCATCTTTATACCCGAAACACCCTATTATTTGGCGAAAAAAGGACGCAAATCGGACTTAAAGAAATCTTTGGAGTTCTTGCGTGGACATAAAGGAAAAATTATTGAAGATGAGATGAACGAAATTCAGACTTCAGCTGATGCCGATACAAGTAAAAACGGATCGTCTTTGGATATTTTCCATGACAAGGCTTGTGTTAAAGCCTTAATCATAATCTGTGGACTCTTCATTTTTCAACAGTTAAACGGATTTTCCGCAATCACATTCAATAGTCAAACAATTTTTTCAAAAGCAAAATCAACCCTCGACCCATCAGTGGCTACAATAATTTTGGGTTTCACAAGAATGATTGCAAACTTGATTCCTCCATTTATTATTGAAAAAACTGGACGCAAATCAATTCTTTTGATATCAGCTCTAGGAATGAGTTTATCATTGTTTGCTTTGGGTGTTTTCTTTTACATTGATGCATTTGGTGATGCCTCGCATATCTTATGGATTCCAATACCCTCGTTAGTAATTTTCAATATCTTTTTTTCAATTGGATTTAGTCCAGTGCCATGGGCTATGATGAGTGAATTATTTCCATCAAATGTCAAACCGATGGCTGCATCTCTGGCATCTATGAGTAATGCACTATCGACATTTTTGATGACACGTTGGTTTCCTGAACTAAATGCTTTGGGTGCATATTATTCGTTCTTTTTGTTTGGAAGCTTGACGGTGGTTTCAATGTTTTTCACAGTTTTTTATGTAATCGAAACAAAAGGATTAAGTATGAAAAAAATCCAGGAAAAACTTCGATCGTAGATATAAGGAATTATTGTGATAACTTGAAGAAATGTTTAATAAAATCTTTGGACATTTTTTTGAAGTGAAAACTTCTTTAGTATCGTAGTGATTTGAAACAAGATGAAACGAAAACGCGACACGACTTCAACTTGTTATAACTTTTTTGTTTTGATAGATAGATGAATAAAATTTGTACTGTAGATAGGTAATTAAATAAATTATAATTGTACAAAATTTTAATTAATTTCATATTCAAAATTCGGAGATAACGGTAAAAAGATGTTCTTTTCCAACACACGTTATATCTTTTGATCTAGTGCACATACAAATTTGATTTAACTTTAATACGCATGCTGATAACATAACCTTTTATTTTATATATCACACATAACGTTCCGTGCTCTACAAGTTACACAATCTTAAATTGAAAAAATTTAAACATACCTCAAAACACCTGTGGAGATCTGTTGGCGATGACCAGCTACCAGTGTAGGAAGCACCGTAATCTCAGTCTGGAAATTCGACATGGTTGCCTTAAAAAAATTCTAACTTCTCTTGTAGACATCTTTGAAATAAGATTTATGCATCATTATACAAGGTGAAACAATAAGCTTTCACATGGTATAAAATTTTGTATAGGTTGTCAAACAAAAAAATTGAATTAATAGCATGACAACATAAAAATAAATGTTTTTTTTTTGCTTTTTTTGATGAAATTTCATCGAGTTTAAAAAATTCTAGCTCTTTTTGTAGATGTCTCATAGACTTCATCGATATATATATTTTGAGCTAAGGCAATAAGCTTTCAGATGATATAAAATTTATATAGGTTGTCATATAAAAACATGGATTTGAAGGTGATAGAATAAAAATAGGTAAATTTTTTCTATTTCATTTTTTTTTGCAAGAAAAATTATTTTTTAAGGTTTCACTTCTACCTTTCTACCTTTCGTAGTTATTAAATTTAAAGAAATACTAAAAGTAGACTTTTTACAGAAATTATGGATATTTTGTTGATGATGCGGCAGTGAATCTATCAAACATTGCATACTTATAAGCGAGTAAGTAATTAACCAAGATATCGAAATATTTATCGACGGCACTAGTCAAATATTTAAAATACTTAAATTGAATCAGTAAGTTTCAATATGCTGGAAATTTTAGGTATTGGTAGATGTTTTGCACGTTTGTATATCTGTTTTTTTTTTTTTTCTGAGCTAATTACAATTTTAGAAATTTTTATTTTTTTTTTAATATTTGGTTGGGTAAACCACAATTTTAAATTGAGTACTGCAACCTCAGGAACATAATGCCAAAGCATTTAATAACAATTTTGGGCATACCAAAAAATTAATAATTTTTCGTTCGCTAACGTCAGTATAATTGGAGTGGAATTTTGAAAAACAAAAAACTGTTTTGAGGTTGAGACTATAAAAAAGAAGATTATGAAGTTTAAAGCATTTAAAAAGCTACAAATTTGGATGTCAGCCAAACCTTTTGTCTTCAGACTTATTTTGGCGGAAAATTCAATAACCCAAAAATGATGCAAAAAATTAGCATTTAATTAGCTATGCTATACAATTACACTGAGATTATTTTTTTTTTGTTATTCGGTCTATGAACTATCATTCATTAATCAATTTATTAATAACATACACCCTGCGTTATGGGTTTCCTAGTCATTAAAATTTCACCCAAAAACTTTCTGATATCTATTTTTTGAAGACACAGCATGACCAGAACGTCAGAAAGTATCACTTCAAGAAGAAAAATGAAATGAAAATAAACAATTTTCCAAATAAAATTAAGAGCTTTTATAGAATAAAAGAAAATTTTTTATTAAATTTTATTATTATTTTAAAAGAAATAGCTAATGTAAAAAATAAATTAAAAGTTTTTTTTTTTATTTTAACTACGAAAACACCTTTTAACATGGTCAATGGTCATAGTTAAGAATTAGAGCTATAGCACATCGTATGTATTCGTTACTAAAATGCGGGTATTTGCTTCAGTAACGAGTAACGAAACGTTACTTTCTTAACAGTATCGTTACTCGCATGTTTCGTTACTGGGTACTGAAGTAACGAAACATACGAGATACGAAACATACGAGTAACGACCCTATTCCAATTTCAATACTAAATCATTTTTTTCAGTGCAAAATTTTCAACTGAAAAAAAGCCGAGAAAACGAGGTTTGAAAATCACTGTCAATAGAAAAAAAAAATTAAAAATTGTTCGACATGGTTGTACTGAAGTGTCAATATTCCGGGATCTGCGCGGTGTTCTTTTGAAATAAAGGTCTCTAAAGAATTGTGATAAGATTACTGAACGGATATAAACAAAAAATTACCAAAGTTTTGTCGAAAAAAATCGAAAAAAATAAAAAAAATTTTCCACGTTTGATTAAAAAAAAAAATAGAAAAAAAATCAGTATAGCTACCTTCAAACTCTTATAACATGAGAACGCCGCAACTTAAATTAATGCTTATGGCTTTAAAATATAGCTTAGATTATACAAATTGTTTTTATTTTTTTTTTCAAACAAAATTTTTTTTCACTCTTATACCAACGTACGAAAGATACTTAAAATACCAAACATACGAAACGTATCAAATACATGAAATATACGAAAAGTACGAAACGTACGAAGCATGCGAAAGTAACGAAACATACGAAACATGCGAAACATACGAAACAAACGAAATATACGAAAAATACGAAGCATACGAAAGTAACGAGTAACGATATTATTGATGCGGGTACTAGTATCAAAAGTAACGTATACATGCGGGTACTCATTTTGTCGTTACTTTTACAGCCCTATAAGAATGTTAATAAAATTCTTGTATAAACAAATTTTTTGAAAGTTTTATTTTTGAAAATTTAGGGAGCAATTAATTTAAAAGAATTTTACAAATTTGAAACAATTTTAATTTGAAACGTTTACAAAAAAAAAATCAAAAAATACTCAAAAAAGCTTTTATATTAATTTTAAGGATTGAGATATTTAGACTCAGGTAAATGACATAATAAATTGAAAAATATGCATGCTAAATACAAATAATGCTCTTTAACTGTTTTAAAAAACTACTCAACACATGAAAAATTTAAATGCATCAATAAATTTGTCTTTACATTAATTTGGTAGTAGTATAAAGTCTCGCTCCACTTACAATGACAATAATTTTAATAATTTTTTTATTATTTTTGTTATTTTTCTTCGTTATTATGTTTAATTGAAAAAAAGTACCTAAACGTTGCTGAATGCTACCATTCTCGTCGGAGTACCTACTTCGAGATTGGCTGATGTGTACCTAAGCTTATCGTTTGAAATATTTTTTTAATGCTATCTGTTAATGAATCTTTCAATAGTTATTAACGAGCTTTTGAGATTAAACTTTAGTTTAAATATAATTACTTCAACCATGATTTGATGAAAAGATAGTTTAATCAATTGGAAAGCATTACATGTTTAGTTTATGAGTCTTTCTTATTGATATGGATATCACCATTTCAGACTTGTGAAAGACGTTAAACGGTTGTGCATTTGTTTTGTTTTTTTTTTTTCACTTGTAATCAAGTTTAACGGTTAATGAGTTTTTAATTATTAAAAACGTAATATAAATTTGTTTGTTTATAGAAGAAAAGCAATAAGATTGAAATAAGATAACAAATATAAATAATGGATAATTTAAAAACCTTATAATTTAAAAGAGCAATAAATTAAATTTTTCCTTATCAATGGTGCCACCGTCAGTTTATTAGCACATATCTATGCTTTGTTGATCAGATGAAGTTCAATGAAAGATTAGTATTTTGTGCTATTGTATCCGAAATTACTTAGTATTTATCAGTTATTAATAGGCTGTTAAGTTGAATCGAAATTGACTAAAAATTCGCTTCTAAATAAGAAAAAATAATTGATATATTATAATAAGTTGGGAAGGTACATATAAGTTCTTAGCACAAGAATTTTTTAAATGATTAAATACTTAAAAGTGATGATTTTTTTACATTTTTATTTTAATTTAGTGAACAAATCGTTTTATTTGCACTCAAATCATCTAAATTTTAAGTCTTCTAAGTTTTAAGTGTTTCCTATTTGTGTTTATTAAATGTTTTTCGTTTTAAGTCAAATTCTCCCAACCAACAAAAAAAGATGTTGACCAAGTGAAAGACTTAAGTTTGTCAAAATTAATTTTAACCTTAAATTACATACCTTCTATTTATTTATTTTTTTTTGTAAATAACGGTCTCCCTGTTCTCTGTGTTTAACTATTTTTTTTTTTTTCAAGAGCACTTTGGCAGACTTGTCAGAAATCAGTGTTTTTTTTTAGGGAGAAAGAACGTTGTGAAACAATTACCACCCTGTTAATATAATGGTACCTAGATTAAAAAAGGTGGTTGAAATATTCCAATCCATGGAAATCTAAAATGCGTTTAAAATCACAAGGATTTTCCCTACAATCCAATCCAATCTTATTGAAAGTGGAAATATCTGTTAAATTGTTTTTAATATGAAAAGAAATATGCCATTTATGAGAAATTCCTAAAGAAATATGATCAAACTAAGCCAAACACGTGTTTTTAGCCATTAAAAAATTACACCACTTTCTACTTCTGAATACAATTTGAAATTTGAATGGATTTATTTACGTTTTCTTAAAATTTCTTTTTGCTTACAAACACCGACTGTCTGATAAAAATCAAATTTTTTAAAGACCGGTTGATAAAAATATAAAAAGTTTGACCTTGTTGGCTAAATTAAGTACTTGAAAAAAAAAAAAAAAAAATACCAAAAACAAGCACAACTACTTTAAACCACCATGTGCTTAAAACAAACCAAAAAGGTTATAAATTTATGTTATCATAATATTGATATACTTTAGTTTTAAGAGGATTCCCCAGTTAGTAAACATTATCGCAGACAGTATGCATTGCTGATAAATTAAATAAATAAATTATATTTCGATATTTTGCTTAGGACGTCTTACCTACATAATTCCTTGGAGATTAATATCAGAATCAAATTGATTTTGTTAGTTTTTTTTTTTTTTTTTTGATAAGATGCAGAATAAGATAAGTGAAAGCCATTAACTACTGTATTTCCTTAATCTGAACACAAATTCAACACCTTGACATACTAAGTCGAATAAATCGAGTTGAAAGTGTTTTCATATTACCTAGAAATCTTTTTTGACGATTGACCAATGAAAGCAATGAAATCTACTTTTACTTTTTAAGTAGGTAATTCTTAAAGCTTTTAACTTCTTCGTCCCGATTTCAAAACCATTTAATTTTTTTTTTTAACTTAACATTTAAAAAATTGTCTAGATCCTCTCAGAGACAAACCTTGCCGCGGCCTTGCGATACCCAAAATCGTACTAAAGAACATAACATTTTTATTATTTAACAAGCTTCTTATCAAAATTCTTTTTATAATCATAATATCGGAAGTCTGAATTATATTGATTCTTCCTACCTACGTTTCAAACAAGTACGGAAATAATATTGGCAAATTATCCACCCCACTCACGAATAAGGTTGATGACACAGCAAAGCGCTGTTAGTAATTTTTAATTCTTTTTTGAATTATTATTGAAATGACGTCTCAGAAGCCTGAGTTTTGAGCCAACCGACACACCGCCGATTGAACGTGTTCTGATTATGTAAATTAAGGTTATATTTACTTTTTAAGAACCAAAATTAAATCAAAGGAAACGTGCTAAATGTTATTTATAAACTATAAACAGTTTCACAAAAATATTGTTTTATAACAGAAGATCGGAAGTTTTTCAAGCACAGTTGAATATTTGAAATTGAAAGTGCAATACAGCAATACAGGTGTTGACTGGAATTTATATTTTATTTAAGTGTTTGAAAAAGAAAAAGACTAGCGAATGTGAATTTATTATAAAAAAAATTTAAATAATTCCAATAGTATTGTTTAATAGTGAACGTTGACAAACAATAATTTATCTAATAATTGGTATGAAATATTAAGTATTACAGTATTTAAAAAAAAACCTAAAAATAAAGTGAACAGTACAAAAATATGGTTAATGTGTCAATGAAAAGAAAACATTTATTTGAAGATCAGTGATCAGTGATGCTTGTGTGGTTCTTTTGATTTCATTCATGCATTTTTTTTTTTCAAACATTTGTTTAAGAATCCAAAAAATTGTATTTTTTTTTTTTTGAAAATTTTATGTCATGTCGAAAAGTATGCATAAAGGCCTCCGAGAAATTTAATTTTTTTAATCGGGACAGCAGGTCCTAAAAGTTTTTTTTATTTGAGCCAAATCTGTTGAATCTTAAATTTTTCATTCTTCAAAAACACTGTTTTAAAAACCTTTAGTAAAAAATTTCAAAAATTTCAAATTTGTAAGAAATTTGACCGTTTCTATTTCAGAATTGTGAATATCAGAAAAATGGCTTTTTTAGTGTAAAAAAAGTGTGAATTTTAATTTCCGTATTGCAGAATTTAAAAAAAAAAATCAGAATAATGGATTTACAAAATTTTGAAATAAATAATTTTAGATTAACAGAATTTTGACAAACAGAATTCTGAACTTTAAAACACAGAATAATAGAAAAGATCATACAGAAAAAATTTTATTAAAATCGGGACAGCAATAAAAGTTTTTTTTTTTATTTGTGCCAAATCTGTCGAATGTTTAAGGTTTCATTCTTGAAAAACACAGTTCTGCAAAATAAATAAAAGCCTTTAATAAAAAATGTTCAAAAATTCCAAATTTGTAAGGAATTTGACCGATTTCAATTCAGAATTTTGAATATCATAAAATGGCTTTACAAAATTTTCAAAATAACGTATTTTAGATTATTAGAATTTTGACATACAGAATTCTGAACATTAAAACTCTGAATAATAGATAAATTCATAAAGAATTTTTGATTATAGAAAACCGACCCGTTCTTCATAACAAACTCAAATTCACTTTTCATATGATGAAAAACTCTACTGTAGGCTATGACTTCATAGTAAAAATGCATTTTCAAATAGAATGTTAAATTTATTAAATTCATTTTAAAAAGTCAAAACCGCATTGAAGCAGTTATTTTTGCCATGTGAGACATTTTAAAACATTCAGTATCTATAATAAGTCACAATGCAAGTCGTGCATTGTATTTTCTATTTTACTATTGACCTTATAAGAAATTATATGTTGTCTTAAACAGAATTCCCCTTTTTTACTTGCGAATATAACTACGAAATGTTATGTAGGAAATAATTATTTAAAGGTTATATAACTAGAAAATTAGTATAGTGGCAATACTATCCGTAATCAGATTTAATTCATCAGTCTTTCTCAAACAATACATACTTATTTTTTAATTCTTGATAGATTTGATTAAATAAAATCACATTATACAATAAAAGAAAAGTGCAACTACCGAAATATATTGAGGTACTTTTTTTTTAAATGTTTAACAAGTTAATTAAAAATAATCTTTGTGAATCAGCTCAAAATTAGCTCACTTATTAATAAAAAGCTTCTGTACTGGATTAATTTAGACGTCTTATTCATAAGCAGACATCATAGTCTGAGGGGAAAAGTTGGAACTTGGGAAGAACAAGTTATAAAAAACAAAAGCTAATTGATAAATGTGCGATAATGCTGCTACCACAACCACTTTTCGTCACAACTTAAATAAGACCTATAATAAATTTTTCTCATAAGCATTTGTAACGTTATCTGCTAGACTCTTTCTATAACTGTTCTATTATTAGACTTTTGAAAAATTATTGTAAAGTGCAGAGTGTAAACAACAATTAATCAATCAAAATGTGTTTAAGAATAAGTATCAATTGAATAACTTGTTAGTTAGTCGCGAGCTTAGTATCTAAAGATAGTAGCTCTGGAGTTTTTATTTTCCAGTGAGTTAGGTCTTGACGAGAGCATGTTAAAAATATTCAAAGTTGAAGTATATGGAAGCTTGTTAGTTTTTTTTTTTTTTTGTAAAGTAAAATGTTACTTATTTTTAAATGTGTTGTGGAAGTGTAAAGTGTTGAAGTGTTGATCTAAGCTATAATCCAGCTAGTTAAAAGTAATATTTGAAACAAAATGTTAAACTTTGGTGTTTTTTTTTATACAAATTTATTTAAGCAGAAATTGAAGGCTGGTCAAATTTGAATTTATTAGTTTTGTTTTTGTTTTAGTTTTGTTTTTATTAAATTGATCAAAGATTTGGTGTTCTTTAAATTACTAGGTACCTATGAGAAGTAATTTCAGGGAAATGACACCTCTTCTTATGTTATTTGCTGTACAGTAGGTATGCTTTTTTAAAAATCACCAAAAAAATAGAATGACCTTGACGACTACTTGACGCCATAAAAAGACCACAGCATTATTGAAAAAAGTGCAGTTTTTTGTTTTTATATAATTTTTTTTAGAATTATCATCAACGAATACATTTGATTTGACACTGATTTTCTCTTATTTGCATTGTTTTTAGTCTAAGTAAAATGGAGAGGCTAGTTAATTGTGTGATTTATGATTACGGTGACCATCCGTTCATTATAATAATGAACTGTTCATTATTTGAAGGACATGTTCATTATAAATTATTTTGTGCAAAAAAAAAAAAAACATAAAAATGTTCGTTATTTTGTTGAAGCAAAAACGAATTTTTGGAAAAAATGATAATGTGAACATGTCACAGTTTTCTGAAAGTTCAAAAATCGTAATGTAATTTACATTATGAAAAAGAAAAACAATTTTAATCCTTGTGATCCTGAGGGTTTTAACGAATATTCGTGCATTTAAAACAGTTTTTTTTTTTGTTGTGAAAATTATGGGAAAAAAGTCAGAAGACAAAAGTAGTTAGTTGGACGGGGAATTTCACACAAAAATTTCAACATTTTAAAAAATGCGGAATTTGACTTGGATTTTCGGGAAGATTTGTTTTTGTCTTACTTTTTGGAATACAAAAAACAATAGTTAGAAACTCGGTTAACTTTTTGTTTAGGTTCATTATTTGAAATTCAAAAATATGGTCACCGTATTTATGATTCACTTTCATGACAACGACAAAAAGCTGTATGCTCAATTAATTGCATGAAGTTGAATGAAGGTCGAGTTCAGTCATTTGGTTTTTTGCATTTGAATGTTTTTTTTTTTAATCTAAATCTAATACTGCAGTATCCCTATACCCAGTACTGGGGTTAAGAACTCATTTCTGTTTAGTTTACAAATTTATTATAAAATCAAGCAAAATAAAAAAAAAGACAAAAACTGATTTTTTTCTATGCTTTAGCCCTGATTTTTCAATCGTCAGTTAGACTATCAGAAGAATAAATGTCTATTTAAAAAAAACTTTTATTCTTAAGAATAAGCTCTAACTGAGGTTTATCTGACTATTGAAAAATTGGAACTTAATCAATTAAAGTCCAATTTTTTTGGCCTATAACCTATTCAACGTCATTTTACGAAAAAACTTTTTCTTCAAATTATTTTCCTTAGAAGATTACTAATAAAAAATAAACATTTTTGGCATTAATTACACTGGTCAACAAAATTAACTTTTTTTTTTGTTACAGAAACCAAGGTATACTTTTCTATAGAATTTTGGTGTGCTGAGCTCGAATCCGAAGTCAAAAAAATTCTATCACATCACGTTTTTGAGATAATCCCGTTAGAAAATCGAAAATTCCGCTTTTTACTAGTTTTCGAGATTATTTCTTAGCTTTTATTTATTTGTTTTAAATAAATTTGTAACGGTTTCTAATAAAACTAAATCTTGTCTTTCTAAATCCGTTTAAATCTTTTAAATATCTCTTTTCTTCTTTGAAAAATCTGAAACTGAAATCAACGTGTTTGGTATATCTCATGTTTATTTGCTTTTAATAGCAAATCTCGAAATGTTCTTTGTCAATCGCTTTCAAATTTTGACACAACGTTTCGTTTACATTCCATTAAGTTCTTATCTTGTTTTTAACAAGAAAAAAATTATATTTTTCTCACTAGTAATTATTTAGTATAACTTATCTGACACAGTAACGCTTTGATGTATCTCACCGCGATTCACCACTTTCGCAAATATAAAAACTTGCAAGATTCTAAATGGAACGTTGTGTCAAAATTTGAAAGCGATTGTCAAAGAACTTTTCGAGATTCGCTATTTAAAGTTAATAAACATAAGATATACCAAACACGTTGATTTCAACTTCAGATTTCTCAAAGAAGAAAAGGAATTTTTAAAAGATTTAAACGGATTTAGAAAGACAAGATTTAGTTCTATTAGAAACCCTTACAAATTTATTTAAAACAAACAACCAAAAACTAAGAAATAATCTCGAAAACTGGTAAAAAGCGGAATTTTCGATTTTCTAACGGGATTATCTCAAAAACGTTATGTGATAGAATTTTTTTGACTTCGGATTCGAGCTCAGCACCCAAAAAACCTATAGAAAAGTATGTCTTGATGTCTGTAACAAAAACCTTGTTGACCAGTGTTATGGGCTTTGCTTTCATTAAATGGTTTAATATACATTTTACCACAAAGACAACGCCAAAACTAGGACATTTTAGAATTTAGTGTTCTTCCTATGGCTCTAAAGAAAGTAAGAAAAAATTCATCTCCACTAATGTAGCTTAATACATCCATTTAGACAGGTTAGAATGATTCCAAAAACCGAATATGTAATTATTGGAAGTTTTCATTTTTTTTATACGGTCAAGCTACATAAAATTGCACCTAATTCTAATAGCATTTTCGTTTGGTAATTCCTAGAACGGTCCGGGACTGTCCGATCTGGAATTCCAAACGAACAAACTTCGATACTTGTTTTTGATTCTGAAATTTGGGTTTCTCTGTGTTTATGAAATGCCAAATAATGCGAACGCCTGATGAAAGTTTTATTTTGTTTAATTTCTTTATTT
Source organism: Episyrphus balteatus (assembly GCF_945859705.1). Taxonomy (NCBI): domain Eukaryota; kingdom Metazoa; phylum Arthropoda; class Insecta; order Diptera; family Syrphidae; genus Episyrphus; species Episyrphus balteatus. Next base: position 46,846,842 of record NC_079136.1, read on the forward strand.
CATAAAAATTTATCTTTTTTATTTGTTTTCTTTACTTTATTTCAATATAATTTAAAGTTTGGAATATTAAAAAAAATCTCATTATTCAGTAATGAAGAACAAACAATAACATTCCATTACTTTGACGTCTTAAGTGTGAACATGTCTGCTTGATTCTCGTTTTGATTCTGCCTCAAAATTCGGAATCGATTTTTTCTTCTTTTCAGAATCGTTCGAATGAATTCCGGAGAGTCCCGGACGACCAAACGAAAACGCTATAAGGTTTTCAATAATGTAATAATAATTCTTTATAGTCGGTGAGCTATTGTAAAATATCTTGGAAATGCCGTCCTGGGAACTCAATTTTTTTTAAATATTCTTAAATTGCTCTTCAACTTCGTACATTTTTTTTTTTCAAAAATCTGGTTAAATATTGATTTTAGTAGGTTCAAGTTATCCAGTTAGTGAAAAATTTTGCACTTTAAAAAGATCAATTCATGAGATTCCAATTTTATTTGAATGTTGTTTGGATTATTTTGATGTTGACTATCATATCAAATGACGAGGTCTGTCTCTACTGCGCCGTTAACTGAAAAAAGTTAACGATATCTTTATTTGAAAAGCAATATTTGGGAAACCATTTATCCGCATCTAGGTACCTACTTATATTATAAGAGGCTAACAGTTTGTTTTTTTTTTCCAATAAATAACCGAATTCTTTAAAGCGCAGAGTAAATTCTAACAAGTCATCACTTTACTTTAACTTTAATATATAGAAACCAATACATACGTACGCTGGATTAAAGTTATTTATTTACAATTTTTCTTTCAGTTTCGAGCTAGTTCTTCTTCAACCAACCCAAATTCACCAAATACTCCAAAATGTTTCTAACAGATAAGACAAAAAAACATAATGCCATTTTAGCTGCTATGTGTGGTAAGTTTAACAAAAAGACTATATTCAAATTAAAAGACGCTTTAACCTTGTGTTTTTTTTCCAGCTAATATGTCAAATTTTGCCCTTGGAACTTGCATAGGATGGACATCTCCTGTTATGCCTAAGCTAAGCGATCACACTTATGATAGTCCACTCTCTGAGGCCGTAACAGTTACTCAACAAGGCTGGATTAGTTCACTTATCACAATTGGAGCTATAACAAGTTAGTATCTTTGGTTTAAAAACTTTGTCTGTTTATTGAGGTTAGGTGTATTAACAAGCTTATTTGTTTCTTAAAAGCTTCACTCATAGCGGGACCATTGGGCGGAAAAATTGGAAAGAAATTAGTTCTTCTTATCGGTACAGTTTTAATAGAAGTTTCTTACATATTACTTCTATTGGCAACTGATGTATGGATGTTGTATGTTGCTCGATTACTACAAGGTATTGCTGGAGGTCTTTTAATTGCAACACTGCCAATGTATGTTGGTGAAATTTCCACAAACGAACTGCGAGGAGCCCTTGGTTCCCTAATGACGCTTTTTATGTGTGGTAAGTTTTCTAAACCCTTCCTAACTATTTTGATATACCTAACACTTTTCTCATTTTTCTTAGGTGGAATTCTGTACGCCTACTGTATCGGTCCTTATGTAAGTTACATTGCCTTCCAGTGGTACTGTTTGGCAGTTCCAATATTTTTTGTTGGAACTTTCATCTTTATGCCAGAAACACCTTATCATTTGGCTAAAAATGATCGCAAAGATGACTTGTTGAAAGCCTTAAAATTCCTCCGAGCAACAAACGATAAGGCTATTGAAGATGAAATGAATCAAATTCAGACCTCAGTCAATGAAGATTTATCTAAAAATGGATCAATGTTAGATATTTTCCGTGATCGAGGCAATTTCAAAGCACTCGCCATTTGTTGTGGTTTATTGGTATTTCAACAATGCAGTGGAGCAACAGCAGTAACATTCAACAGTCAATCGATCTTTGAAAGTGCCAAATCAACTTTAGACCCTGCTGTGGCAGCTATTATTCTTGGTCTAACTCAATTAATTTCGAATCTTCTAACACCGTTTGTAATAGAACGAACTGGTCGAAAAGTTATCCTTATAGCTTCGGCTCTTTTAATGAGTGTATCATTATTTGGATTGGGAGCATTTTTCTATGTTCAAGCATTTGGTAATGAGTCGGCAATAACGTGGATTCCAGTACCAGCTTTAATTCTATTTAATATCGCTTATGCATTTGGATTTGGTCCAGTTCCATGGGCAATACTTGGTGAAGTATTCCCATCAAATGTCAAACCAATTGGTGCATCATTAGCATCGACATTTTCTTGGACAACTTCATTCTTGGTGACACGTTGGTTCCCAGAATTGAATGCTTTGGGACCATATTATGCATTTTTCATGTTTGGAAGTATGATTTTCATCTCAATATTCTTTATTCTATTTTATGTAATAGAAACTAAAGGACTTACATTCCAAAAGATTCAGGAAAAATTACATTCTTAGACAAATGTATACAAAAATATTATTGACTCTACCGTAAATGTATTAGTATTTTGTTATGTGATTAAGATTAAGTTATAAGATTTATTGTTATTTTTGTTATAAAATATAAAAATTTATTTATATTAAAATTTAGAACTTTATTTTTACTTGCGATATAGGTACTATAGGGCAAGTTTAGGATTCGTACAAAAAATCGAACTCGAGATAACAATTTTACGTGACATTACGATGATGGAGAATGCCAAAAAAGTGGGTCCGGCAATTCTATCTGTCTGCCTATCTGTCTGTCTCTATCTGAAGCTGCAGCCTAAACGAGTGAAGTGATTTTCTTTAAACTTGGTATTTAGCAGTTTTGGGTGATTCCCTAGAGGGGAAATTGGAATTTAATTTTTATGACCAAAACTAACGGTACCTGCCATATAACGGAAATAGAAAAGCTAATTTTTTTTCAAAAACTGCTCTAACGATATTGATTAAAATTTTTGTGTGAAATATTACACATAAGAGCCAACTTTTGAAATAAAAAAATATTTTTTGTACCGTTATTAACGGTACCTACCTGTCATAGAAGGTTTTTTTTTATTTATGAATAACTCGTACAAGACTAATCAGTTTTCAACGAAAATTCTTATACAATTTTTTATTCAAAAAACACATTTTTGGATTTTTAAAAAATATTTCAAAATTTTTTTTCGAAAAATCAATTTTTGAAAACGATTTGTAGAAAAATCTTTAAATTTCGTTTTTATGTGTAAATTAATTATTTCTTCAAAATGGCATACCAACTTTTTTTTTGAAAAATGTTAGAAAATTTTTATTTATAAAAAATTATTTTTTAAAAAAACGGCTCCAACGATTTTCGATTTTTTTTTTTTTTCTAAAAATACCTTTTTATACTTGTTTTTTTGTAAAAGATCATTTAAAACGGTGTTTAATTAATTATAAAATCAGATTTCATTTTTTTATAGGTATAGGTACTACTTTCGAAATTTCTTCAAAATATCAAATTTTAAATTTCTTGAATAAAAACAAAAAGCTCATAAGAGTTACTTTAAGCATAAGAGCAAGAACGTGCGACCCCAGTCGTGCAATTTACTTTTTATAACTATAGAGTTGATAGAAGATAAGTTTGTCTAAAAGCTCATAAGAGGACATCGAATATGTAGATAATGGACAGAAAGTTACCTTCTTCCAAAATATAAAGCTGTCATTATAACCGTAACGAGAACGACTAATCTGATGTCACCCAGAGTTGAATTTAAGAAATTTGTAGGTACTTAATTTGATCTGGTGACACAGTGTCTCCACAGAGCATATAGCCAGTTCAGTTCACCACCACAATGCAATCCACAGTCAGTAATTGTTTTTTTTTCTGCTGGGCAGATTATGTAATTTAGTTTAATTTCGTGGCCAAATTCCACCACAGAAACATCAGCCCTAAAAAAATTGCATGAGAGAGTTAAAAATATAAACTTTCTCAAAACTTAAAAATCATTATTTGGCATTTTTAGGATGCTTAACATTGTTTTAAAACATTATGTAGTGTACCAAACATCACCATCATTTTGAAAACTGGAAAATACTCGCATAACTTTAGTGCCAAAATATACCAAAAATGCATATAGATTTGTTAATTTAAGTTAACATGGACATTTTCGAAGGTAAGGCATGTCTGAAGCTGGAACATTAATTTGTAAAGGTCGGCACTTTGGAATTTAGGGCATTTTTCCTACCTAGAAAAAATCCCTTGATTAAAAACTCCTTAGCTTAAAACATGGCCTAACTTGAAAAATGGTCTTTCTTCAAAAGTGTGCTACCATAAAAAATATGAATTATTTTTTAAAAATTAGAGCATATTTCATTGCAAATAAAAATATTTTGCATTAAAAAAAAATTTATTGCAGATAAAAAATTGTCTGCATTTTTAGCCGATTTCAAACAAAGTTTTTATACAGAAAAGTTGAAATAATCGTATTATACAAAATTAAAAAAAAAACACACATTTTCGTATTTTTAAAAATATATGTAAATTTAAATTAAACGGGTTGATTTTATCAAACTCTTTAATGTGTTGAATAATATTTTCTTAAATGTGGCAAACCAACTTTATTTGTTGAAAAGTTTAAGAAATTTTTGTTTGTATTGTAACGATGAATTACCGAACTACTTTTAAGATAAAAGTCTGAACACACTACCTACTACTGCAAAGGTAGAAATGTGAACGGACCTTTAATAATTAAGAAACTACCTACCCTCTGAACACATAACAAAATATCCCACTAGACTGGAAGTATGAAGCGCCCCTCCTGGAAAGGAAGTTTCGAGAAGCAAAGACGAGAACCTTCGAAGACATTCTCGAATCTCGAAATTCCGGTATAAAAGGGTAGCGTAGACACCGACCGGACAGTTTAATCTTGAAAGTGAAAGAGTACAGTACAAAGTGAAATAAAGTGTTGCAAATTGTTAGTAGTAAATAAAGTGATTTAAAAGTGTGTTTTTTTGAGCGAATAATAAAAGTAAATTGAGTTGAAATAAAGTGTGTTCTTATTTCAACGGAAATATAAGTGGAAATTAAATAAGTTTTATTGTGAACCCGGAATAAAACATTACAGTATAAAAATAATTTTTTTTTTTAACGGCTTCAATGATTTTTATTTTTTATAAAAATTCAATTTCTGTGTAAAAGACGTTCAGAAACGGTGTTTAATTCATTACACCTTAAAAAAATCAAATTATAAATTTTTTCTAATTTTGTTCAATAAAAAGCTTTAACATTAGATTTACTTTTGCCATAAGAGCAAGTAGACGTAAGAATGGAATTCATACCATTTTTGCTTCTCAGAGTTTTTTTCTTTCTTTTTTTTCTTCAATTTTGCCCACAATTGCTAGTTTCATTATTTTTTTATAAGAACATTTCGATTTTTGATGATACAAACTGTACGGGGCGGTTTTGAACATGTTCAAAAGTGCTCCAAAAAACTTGTTCAAAACTGCCCCAACTGTGTCAACGACATAGAATGTTGAATAAATATTTAAATTTCAAAATTTCATAAAAAATTCACCGTGATTTAGTTTAAAATAATTCAAATAAACAAAAATTGTATTGCGTTTTGAAATCACGCACCAAAACCACTATAAAATCACCTCTTCCACCTATTAATCTGAAAGCCAGCCGAGATAACCAAGGAAAGTCATAGACGTTTATGGACATGGTGTTGACGGGTTTAAAAATATCGAATTAGGTACCTACTTCTAAAACAGATTGATTAACTAATAATGTATTTTATGCAGTGTTCAAATGTGCCCCATGTTCAAAATTGCCCCAATCTCCCGATGCTTTTTTTACAAAAAAATATTTTTACTTTTGTACTTTTGCATGCAGCTGAAGCGAAACGAAAAATTTTGAAGACTCCAAAGTCAAAAGCAAACATGTTAACGAAAAAATACCATCGGGTAAAAATAATAAAGCAAAGTAAAAATAATACAAGTACAAAAAAACATTTAAGAATAAACATCAGAAAATAAGTTTTAAAGCAAAAACAAAACAAATTTAATTTCGTTCAAGATTACGTTAGTGAAATTTTGTATGGAAATTTTCGTTTCGCTTCAGCTGCGTATTAGGGTTAACAGTGGCCAATGTAGGTACCTAGTTGAGGCTTAAGCCTAGTACGCAGATCGAGATAAATTTTAGCCCTCATTCAAATTATCGAAAAAAAATTAGCCTAGTTAAAATGTAGCTCGGTTAAATTTATCTCGATCTGCGTAGGGTAGAGTTGCCTAATTCCGGCCGTCTCCAGCAGCCGGCCACCTTTCAGAAAAATCGTTATAACTAGTGATTTTGTAGGATTTATTCCAAATTTTTGCTCTTATGCTGTTCTTTTAAATGTCTCTCCTAAAATAACAATATTCTTATTATTCTTGTTATTCAGTTTTCTTAGAAAAAAATAACTTTTTGTGAAGTGATCCAATCGGGTATGGTTTTTTTGTAATTTTACTGCCGAAACCCACTATCGTAATTAGTGTTTTGTGGAAACAATTTTCGAGCTAAAGCCTGGTACGCTGTTCGCGCTAAATTTTAGCCGAGATAAAATTCCCATACAAGTTATCGATAATTTGTATGGGATCCATTTTAGCTCAGATAAAATTTTTCGATAATTTGTATGGGAGCTAAAATTTAGCGCGAGCAGCGTACCAGGCTTAATGCTTTGAAATGTTGTTTTTCTTTTTAAATATATATTATTCTTCAAATAAAATAGGTTATAAACAGAAAAAATATTCGAATTTTGGTAATTTTAAAGGGGGCAGGAGATTGAACACAAAAAAAGCTTTGAAATTCAAGAGTTTCCTGTATTCGGCCCCCTTTTATTGATAAAAGTTTAAAAAATGGGAAAAAATAGATACATTTTTTAATTATTTAATGTTATAACTCTGTGGCCTCAATCAATAACCGCTTAAGTCGAAAAAAAAACAAAATTTAGTTTTACAATAATGCTCCGCATTTTTTAATTTGCCTCAAAAACAACTCAATCTTTTCTTAACTCGATCTAGATAGTTTAATCTATCGTTTTTAATAGTTAAAAAATTAAAAAGATGTAGATTTAGCATTGGGTAGCATCATAAGACCTCTCAAAAAATTTTATTTTAACTCACTTAAGCGGTTATTGGTTGTGGCCACAGAACTTATTAACAATCAAAATTGTTTCTAAATTCTTAAAACAAAAAAAAAAATTAAATAAAAAATATTCAATTTATTTAAGCTTGGCCTAATAAAGTCAGTGGCCGGAAATAGGACACTAGATGGCCGAAAATAGGAAACAAAGGCCGGATTTAGGAGAATCGGACTTTTTTAGACAAAAACTTATTATATTTTTTTTTAACCATATCGAAAAATTAATAAATAAAGTACATTTTATTTCAAGAATTATTCGAAAATGTTGATATTTAACGTTTCTGTGCTTTATTCTCAATTTATTTCCATTGTATATATATTCTTATAGTACTCTCATGAAGTAGAATTCATTGTATATATATTAGGGTGGGTCAAAAAAATCGAAATTTTTTTTTTTGATTTGGTACTCCGAAAAATCGATTGCTAGACCCCTCTAGAATATACACACCAAATATGAGTTCTTTATATTAATGGGAAGGTCCTCCGCTTTGCAATTTTCCATTTTTACATCAAGCTTCTACTAAAAAAAAACAATTTTTTTATTAATTGACGTTTTAGCAAATTTCTTTACATATTCTTATAGGAAATTGAACGCTCTACAAAAAAGGCCTTATACACTTTTTTCGTTTATCTAACCGTTGAATAGATATTTGAAATCCAAAAATCGAGAAAATCTTTAAAAATTCGTTTTTTGTTCTTAATTTTGTAACAAATTGAAAAATTATAATGATCAAACGCGCAAGACATATTCTTGCTGAAAATTGATTGCTCCACAAAAAAGGTCTTATTAACTTTTTTCATTAATCTAACCATTCTAAAGATATTCGAGGTCAAAGTTTAAAAAAAATATAAAAACATTTTATATTTTTAAAAAATTTCTAATTCACTGAAACTTCATTATTTTCAAATTAGCAAGATATATTCTTGTAGGGGCTTAAACGTTCTACAAAAAATTCCTTGGAATGAAATTGATTGATTGATTGATTGTTTAGAAGATATTCGTATCCAAATCGCAATGCATACGGGTCATAAGAAAACTATTGAAATCAGTGAGCATTGGTTTGGATACGAATATCTTCTAAACGGTTAAAGCAATCAATTTCATTCCAAGGAATTTTTTGTAGAACGTTTAAGCCCCTACAAGAATATATCTTGCTAATTTGAAAATAATGAAGTTTCAGTGAATTAGAAATTTTTTAAAAATATAAAATGTTTTTATATTTTTTTTTAACTTTGACCTCGAATATCTTTAGAATGGTTAGATTAATGAAAAAAGTTAATAAGACCTTTTTTGTGGAGCAATCAATTTTCAGCAAGAATATGTCTTGCGCGTTTGATCATTATAATTTTTCAATTTGTTACAAAATTAAGAACAAAAAACGAATTTTTAAAGATTTTCTCGATTTTTGGATTTCAAATATCTATTCAACGGTTAGATAAACGAAAAAAGTGTATAAGGCCTTTTTTGTAGAGCGTTCAATTTCCTATAAGAATATGTAAAGAAATTTGCTAAAACGTCAATTAATAAAAAAATTATTTTTTTTTAGTAGAAGCTTGATGTAAAAATGGAAAATTGCAAAGCGGAGGACCTTCCCATTAATATAAAGAGCTCATATTTGGTGTGTATATTCTAGAGGGATCTAGCAATCGATTTTTCGGAGTACGAATTCAAAAAAAAGAATTTCGATTTTTTTGACCCACCCTAATATATATTCTTATTCAATGTAGAATTTTCTATTTTGCATAGAAATATATATACAATGTTATTTCATCCACAAACCACTACCCCACTTCCATCTATGTTTCAAATAAATTACTACTTCACATCCATATTGCCTCGTACATCACTTTCTAACAATGCCCACAAATTTCTTCTTGACATTTCTGCTGTCAAACTGACACTTGGATTAATACCCCCTAAAAATTTACACCCATCAAAATTTTTAACAAAACAAAATTCATCGACAGAATGCAGCAGAATCAATCGAGTTTTCGTTGTTCGTTCGTGAGGTTGACGATGAATTTTTTTTGTTTTCGGATTTAATATAAATTTATCATAGTTATTATTCTCCCAAAAAATAAGAGAATAAATATCCACCAGATAATACAATAATAAATACAAATAAAATAAAGAAATAGAATTGCAATGTATTCTTTGTGCATTCGGTGCGGGTGATAAAAAAAAATAAAATGCATTTTCTATTTTGTCTCCCTGTGTTTTATTTTTAATTTAAGTTTTTTTTTTCTTCTATAAAATTAATTTAATTAGAAAAAATAGTCAACAATTCATCAGAAAATACGAGTTATTAAAAAATTCAAATAAAATTCCAATTTGAACAACAAAGAAGTCAAAAACTCGACAAAAAAAAAAGAAGAGAAGAGAAAAAAAAGAAGTTTAATTCTATTTTTGTGTGTACTTCGTGTTCGTCGTTGTGTTTATTTTGTTCCTTTCTGTCGACTTGGTTTCTTTTTTTTGGTTTCATTCGCTGCTTTCCGGCTTCGTTCTCGGTTTTATTCCAATTATATTTCTTCTTCTAATTAATTACAAAATTATTGTTTAATAAAAAGCGCCATTGAATTGAGTGTGAGTGAGATAAAAGAGTGTCTCTGTGGTGTTGTTTTTTTTTTTGCCAACACCAAGAAATTTCCTGTTTTTCTAATTTGTTGTTGTTGTTATGGGTTCGTCTATTAGAAATCAAAAATTCATTGAAAATGTTGTTTCCCTTGATGGCAATAATAAATTAATTCATCACAAAGTCGGTCTTAGTCCAGCTGCAACCAAATCAAATGTTGTTGTTGTTGTGTTGCAATCTAATAAAAAAATGAAGAGAAAAAATCACAAAACTGCTGATAGCAAAAATGCAACAAACACAATCAATTCGTCGATGGATAGATTTTGTTTTTCCTCCTCCTCAATTTCCATCTCAATTTCCAGTTGTTGGTTGTTTTTGATTACAATTTTGCTGTTTGTTGGAGTATTTGCAGTCGATGTGGCACAAGCCCACAATCAACAGAAACAAACGACGAATTTAAAGGATAGCAAAGCTGATACAAAAGGTAAACGAAAAAAAAACATTGAAAACAGAAATTTAATTTATTCATAATTTTTGTATGAATTTATTATATTTATTACCTTCTTTGTTTTGCTTCTTTAAGTTCATATTAAATTAAAAACGCATCTTTGTATTTTAGAAAATTATTTATTTTTGGCCTATATATTTCGAGGTCTTACTTGCCTCATCTTCAGGGTCTAAAAAATAATGACAATGCGTTTTAATAAATTATATAAACAAATAATTTGAATTAAAAAATAAATTACCTTAAAATATTATTAAAAAAGATGAACTATTTTCAAAAAAGTTTTTTAGACATTTAAACAATTAAAAAATCAAAAATTAATTTTAATAAAAATTTTAAAAAATTCTTTAAAGTATTGTTCAATAATTATTATAGAAATTTAGAATTTAGTTACTTTGAACATTTCTATTAACTATAAGATTATAATAAGTGATAAGATTATAAGAACACACAATTTGTTCATTTTTAATAATTTGGTTAACTTCTTGAATTTGTAATTTAAATTTCTTTCTTTCAAACTTTAGAATTTTTGCCCCATCAAAATCAAACGAATGTCCATATTGTTTCACATGTTCAGCCAAAGCAGCAACATTTTTTGTATTTGAACCCTCTATAACTTTTTTGCATTCATTTTTGTGTTGGTCAATTCTCGAGCCTAATTTCTGGATAGTCTCTCCAACATATAATTTAGTGCAATCATTGCATTTGATAGAGTAAACTAATCCACTATTATCAATTTTGTTAATTTTCTTTTTAGTACTGACGAAAAATTTTGAATTTTGGTTTGTTGGTTTCATTGCTAATTTAACTTCAGGTACAAAATATTGGCAAACTTTAGATATTGACTCACTTAATTTAGGAATATATTGTTTAGAAGAATAAATGTATCTATTATTACTTGTTGATTTGTCACACGATCGGTCATTATTATTTGATAAGAAACTATAATGACTTAAGTTAAAACGTTGAGGTGCATCAGTTTTTGCTTTGAAATTATCGCTTTTAACAGACGAAATAAGTTTATCAATTATTTTAACTGGATAATTATTTTTGATAATATATTTTTGATTTTTATTAAATTATTATTCCAAAAAGACTTATGGCTAAAAGTGAATACTTTTCGAATAAAGTTTTTAACCATATTAAATTTCATTTGAATTGGATGTGCAGAGTAATAGTTTAATAAACGGTTTGAAGCTATTGGCTTATGATACCAATTAGTAATTATTTGGCCATCATTGTTTCTTTTAACTGTAACATCCAAATAATTAATTTCGTTTGTCAAAATATCTTCTGATTCGTAAGTGAATATTATATCTTTGTCAAAAGATTCTAGGGCTGTTTTAACCATAACGATTTTATTTCTTGGTATGGATGTCAAGTGGTCATCTACGAGGGCCATCCAAAACTGTGGGTTAAAATCAAGTTTTTCTAAGGCTTGAAGAATTACTTCATCCAAAACCCATTTGACAAGTATAGGAGCCAAAGATGATCCCATGAAAAGTCCAGTTTTCATTTTTATATATTGATTTTTAAAACAAAAATAATTACAATCCACAAGACAAAATTGTAAAAGGTTCATAAATGTTGATTTTGGAATTTTTGTTTTAGGTTTAATCCGTGAATCAAAATTACCTTCTACAATTTTGAGTGCTAGTTCAGTTGAAATGTTATTAAAACAATTTGAAACATCGAAAGATACAAGAATATTTCCAGATATAATTTTAGTTTTTGTTATTGTTTTAACAAATTGTTTAGAATTTTGAATAGTAAATTTTGATTTATAAGATTGTTTAAGAAGATTTGCCAAAAATTTAGATAATTTATAACTAGGAGAATTTATTGTTGAAATGATAGGTCGAACTGGTAAGTTTTCTTTATGATACTTATATTGTCCAAAAGCCCGAGGAGAAATTGCAATATATGTTCGAAGATATTTAGACTCTTCTTGGCTAATCAATTTCTTATTTTTGTTGCACATTGTGCTAATTAAGCGATTGTTTTTAGCTTGTAATGATGAAGTAGGGTCCGAAGCTAGAATCTCAAATTTATCTGCGTCATTAAATAAGTTTTCCAATTTATGTTCAAAATCAGTTCGTTTCGCAATAATAGTCACATTCCCTTTAACACTTGATGATACAAAAATTTCTTTATTATCTTTAAGAAATTTAGCTGTAATTTTCGCAGCTTTTGTCAAGAATAATGTGATGCGATTATGCTTAAAGGGTAAATTTGTATGTCTTGTTATCAGGTATGTTAATTGGGCTCTCATTATTTTCTTAATTGGTTCAGCTGCGAAACGTGAGATTATATATTCCAAATCAGCAATTAAGTCTAAAGTTGGGACTATTTCAACAGGAAGAGCAAATTTAGGACCTAGTCCTAATAAAATTAACATTTCTTTTGGAATAATAACACCAGATAAATTTTTGATAAAAGTGTCATCATATTTGATATCAATTAGTGTATCTTGATCATTTTTGAGTTTTTGAAATTTAGTATTAAGCCTTTGATTATTTATATGAAGCAGTCTTTGAAAATGTTCATTCTCATAGAAAGGAACATTGAGATTGATGGGTGATTGATATAATAATGGATAACACTGGTCAACAAAATTTAACATTTTTTTTGCCACAAGAACCAAAATATACTTTTCTAGTAGCTTTTGGGGTGCTGAATCCTAATCTGAAGTCAGAAAAATTTGATTGGCCTTCGTTTTTGAAATATTACCGTTAGAAAATTCTAAAAAACGTCATTTTGGCTGTTTTCGAGCTTCTGTTTTTATGTGGAGTAATTCATTATGAATAAATTTGTAACGGTGCCTATAAGAGCTAGTTTTATTCTTTCAAAAAATGTTTCAATCTTTCCGATATCTCTTTTATTGCCCGAGATATTTAAAATTGAAGTAGCGGTCTTTGAATCAAAAACAGCACTGGCCAACCGAATTAAACTTTTTTTGCCACAAGAATCAAAATATACTTTTCTAAAGGTTTTTGGGTTGCTGAACTCGAATCCACAATCAGAAAAATTCTATTAGCCTTCGTTCTTGAAATATTACCGTTATAAAATGCAAAAAAAGGGTTTTTTTATAACGGTTATATTTCAAGAACGGAGGCTAATAGAATTTTTCTGATTGCGGATTTGAGTTCAGCAACTCGGAAACCTTCAGAGAAGTATACTTTAGTTCTTGTGGCAAAAATTCTGTGACCAGTGACTTAAACTTTAGATTAAGTTTAGTTTCTCTTTGGCTTATTAAATGAAACTTAAGATATCTCGAGCAATAAAAGAGATATCGGGAAAATTTAAACAGTTTTTGAAAGAAGAATATCTGTTCTTATAATAACCGTTACAAATTTGTTTATAGTGAATTACCCCATATAAAAACAGAAGCTCAACAAACAGTCAAAATGACGTTTTTTAGCATTTTCTAACGGTAATATTTCAAAAACGAAGGCCAATCAAATTTTTCTGACTTCAGATTCGGATTCAGCACCCCAAAATCTACTAGAAAAGTATGTTTTGGTTCTTGTGGCAAAAACCTTGTTGACCAGTGTAATTAATTGAAAGTATAGAAAAATCTTTCTTTAGCGAATTAATTTGAAAGCAACAATCAGAAATTTCTGCATTTAAAAGCTGTTTATTGAAATCTTCAATAGCTCTTTTTTGCTTTATCACAATTAGAATTTATTGAATGGCGTGAAGTATTTCTTTTAATGAAATTAGGTATAATGTTCCAACGTCTACATTTAAGCAGAAATACAAGCCTTGATTTTTGTTGTGCATATTTAGCTTGTTTGTTTGCATATAAGGATGGAGAATAATTGTTAATTTAATATGAACTTAAAGAAGCAAAACAAAGAAGGTAATAAATAAAATAATTATAAAGTTACAAAAAACAAATAAAATATAAATGAATTTATTAGTTTGTTTGTTATTTATTCTTATAAGATAGCCATATTTGTGTACCGATACCGATTAGATTAAAATTTATTTTTATAAAAATCTCCCTGCAAACAATTTTGCTTCTAAAGATTTATAGAAGCAACGGTAGCATCTATAAGGCTTTACATAAGCAAAATTGTTAGTTGGGCTGTCTAGCTAGTCAATGATTAGACTTTTGCATTGCACGATTGTGACGTAAGACGAATCTATATTTTAAACAAAATAAACAAAACTTTGGTCGAAAATTAAAAGACTGACCTTAATTATCTCTAATCTGTACAACCTTCTGGGTTAAATTGTCGATTTTGGAAGGGTTAGCAGGGTTCTGGGGTTAATTGCACCCTCTAAGTCTAGTTTTATCTGACAAAAGTTAGTCTTAGTCTTAAAATAAGTCTTTCCAGTTTAACTGCCAAAATTGGTTTCTTCAATCTGTTAATTAAAGCAACGGTCACACTTAGCCGATTATATGTCCAGTTTTATCCAAAAGAGCAACAAATTAAAAAAAAATCATCTCGGATGGGTTAAGGTACCAACAAGAGTACCCATTTAAAATTAAACCTGTACCCTAACAGATAAGGAAAATTGAATCTGGATTTAAGTCGTCGTAAACCAGAATCCAATCTAAGTCATATTACTCGATCCGATTCTCTTGGCGTGCTAACTAATATTGAAAAACTGAAGATGTTAAAGTATTCTTTTGATGACGTTTTATTGAAACAACCGTTTAGTTTTATGGTTACAATCGGACTCTCTGCAGTTCCATAGACCAACCTGGAACTTCTTTAAGAACTTCCAAAATGCATTACTCAGCTTTGACCTACTGAGTTGCATTCTGGAAGTTGGCTTGGCCCACTGAGCGTTGCGGCACATTAAGTGTGACACACAACTGCCATTCTGCATAGTTAGTATGCAGTAGGAACAGTGGGTTAGGTTGTAAGGTAATGTGGGCATAACAAAGATTCCGCATTGCAATTGCGTTGTTGTGTGTGTGTGCAATTACAAAAATTAATATTGGAAACTTAATCAAAATAAAAGATGAAAGAATGGCATTTCCAAATCCAGAATTTTTGGAGTCAATCCGCGATTTCAAAATGTGTCTGTTTTTTTTTAGTGCATTTTTTTAATTTTTTGTCCATTCGTGGTAAATTTTGCATTGTATAATCATATTTTTGTGTTTTTATATTTGGTAATTTATAGTTTACCGCGATAAATTCAGTTCTCCACAGATTTTTTAACAGACACACCGAAATTATGACTTGCAACAGAAGATGCACTAATTTCAATGTTTAGTTCCGCCGTTTTGCCCACTTTTTTGCTTGAAAAACGTAAAATGCATTACCTTGCCTTACCAACATTGAAAAATAACGTTTGTCAAAATACTTTTTCTAAAAAGAAATTAATACCAACTATATGACTGACATTGACCATTATGAGATTCACCATAATATACTTATTAAATAACCGTCAACTTCCTTATTTTATATTTAACCATTACAGATTATTCGCATAAGTTATATTAGAAAAATGTTCATTTTGTCAAAATACTTTTTCCGACTATTGTATTTTTTTTTAGTTTTTAGTTGAACCAGTAAAAATTATTTCAAGAAATAATATAACTTTACTTAAAACATAATTGACTAAAACTTGGAACAATAACAAATTCATTTTCTAAAAGTAAATAGGTACATAACAATCAGTTAAATATTAAAACAAAATTGCTACACATAAAAAATAATTGTTTTTCAGTTCTACGTATAGGAAGCATGTATTAAAAAAATAATAATCATTTTTATCAAAAAACAAAACCGACTTCCATGGATCAAAACTAGGTTTTATGGTTTTCTAATAGTTCCTATGGCCATCAGCACTGAACGAAATTGAAATGGGACATTGTAGCCATCAGCTTTCCAATACAAAAAGAATTATCAAAATTGGTCCCTAATTTATCGTACTATCCCCTTAAAAGGGGTAAAAAAGAGTTTTAAATAGGGTTTACTTGGTGCAAGGAGTTTGCACCCATGGAGAGTTTTTATGAACATGATGTGAACTGCAACATACTAAAATTTAATTACATTCGAGTGAGATCATTTTTTCAGGGGTCAGAAGTCATTTTCAGGGATACGCCATATCAAATTTTGGTGTAAAACTGTGATTTAATATTCTAATCCATCAAAGGAAACTAACTGCATCAAAAAATCTTGTACTTCAATTAACTTTGATATATAATGAAATTTTGTCTAGGATGATCGGGATAGTAGACAAAACGATTATTTTTGGTGTGTAGCAAGAACTCAAGTTGGACAACTAGTCTATCTCTAAATCTGAGCATTTTAGTCGATTTTTCATTTTTCAGACTTCTTTATAAGAATTTTTGGGTGATCCATAAACAAAAGTTGGACAAACGAATAAGTCTTCCTAGATTAGTTAAATAATTTTATTTTTGCCAATTAACAAATTTTGAATATTTTTGCTTATTGTACCAGGACAGTTCACGACCAATACAAACAATTTTCTAGAACTCAACTATTTTAAGAGAATACGCAGATGATATGGGATTAAATGAAACCTTTTATCTCGCATGCATTATATATCGAAAACAATTTCTAGAACGACTGATGCTCGTCCTCCTGTTACGAACTATATAGACACAAGAAGTAATGTCATTCAAAATCAGTAAGTAGTTCTTAATCGTGGTTTCTTGAACTAAAAATAAAATTTAACCTCCGACTTCTCGCAAAGAAAATTTACCAATTTCAGCAACAACGCATTCCTTATTTTTTTCACATTTTCGTTCATTTAATTTTTTTTTTTTTTTCTAAACTAAAATGAAGAATTATATTATCAAAGGCAAGAAATTACTTTAGGAATCAAAATTCAAGTCAAGATTTATCTTTGGTTTCATGATTTCTCAATGGTCAATAAAAATAAACGAAATTTATGCAATTTTCAAAATGAACATAAAGAATTCAAACAAGAACGAATAGGTACCTATAATATTATTTTTTTAAAATAAGCTTATTTAGTTTTAAATTTAAATCAAATTAAACTTTTATACTTGTTCTTGTTTGAATTCTAAGATATGTCCATGTCCATTAAGAAAATTGGTTCAATTTCGTTTAGTTTCATTTTATTGCATTTTTCAATAGTCAGATAAACTTCAGATAGAACTTATTCCTAGGAATAAACGTTTTTTTTTTTTATATTGACATTTATTCTTCTAATAGTCTAACTGACGATTGAAAAATCAGGGCTTAGCAAAGTTATAAATTTAAATTAAGACCTATTTTTGTTCTTTGAATAGCATTATGTATAAATTTTGTTTCGTTTATGTTGTCATCACTGTAACGCAAAAAAAAACGGTTGATGTGGTCTGAAGGTGTTTCATATTTAGTTTTTCCGAACAGCTGGGACATGTTGGAGAATTTTATTTTTTTTTATTGCTGATGAGTTGATAGAGTGTGGCATACATTTTTGTATCTTATTTTTAATGTTAGTTTGCAAATAAAGAAGATCACGATGGACAACCGAATAATACTAGCCCGGTACAAAATTTTTCATTTCGAAGTTTTGGCTTCATCAAATCAAAATTCCAATTGCAAAATTTCCCTCCAAATTAATAAAAAAAAAAACTATTTGCAACACAAAATCATTGATATTAAAACCACGGAACGGAAAAATTAGTGGCTTTTTAGGACGGATGAACATTGATTAAATCGCCATAAATAAGTAGGTACCTATTGATTGTAGTTCAAAATAAAAAGTGTATGGCACTCCATAACTATCGAGACTCCTTCCCCCAAATCGGTGCATTATATAGGGTGATTCAGGAGCCATGTGCCAAAATGCTAGAGCGTAAAGGTTAAATATTAAAAATCAACGGTTACACTTACAATAACGTGTTATACCTTTTTGTAACGCCAAAACCCTAGTCTTTTATACAAATTTAAAACAAAGCCATTATGGCACAGTTTTTGAAAAATTAATTTTGAAAAAAAAAAAAATTGAAAAACAAAATTTCAAACTAATTTTTTTCAAAATTGTATGTATTTAAGTAGGTATTAATTTAGTTTTTAAAATTGGATGCTCTTATTTATTTTTAAACAAAAACAGAAAACCGGATTCAAAAATATTTTGTCATTTTCGAGAAATTAACAAAAAAACAAAACTACTTTTTCTAAAAAAACCTCTTTCTTTGGATGTGATTTTGCTTATTTTAATTTGTAGTACTGTATTTTATTTTCTAACACCTGAGAGAACTTTACACCAGTGCAATTTATTCATATAACAAAAATTTTTATAATTAATCTAAATCAAACATTCTTACCTATTGAAATTCCAAAATTCTATTGTTAAATTCAAAAACAAAAAAAACAAAAAAAAAAATCCAATCACAATTTAGCACTTCAGAGACTTCGCACCTTTTGTTTTCATATTCCAAAGTAAGATTGGGTAGGTATAGGTACCTATACCTTCCTACAAGTGTCTGCAGCTCAGTTTAATGAACTTCCTATTCAAGCAAACTAATATACACACACAAATACATTCACACAAAAGTATCTTATCTTTGAAATGTAAATTGTAAATCCAATAATAGAAGTGACAATTGTGTCTCAAAACAAACGAAAATATATATACACTTTCTCAGTATTTGAAGATAATTTCAATGCAAATAGTTACACTATCTCCGACACCAGCTGTGCAAGAATATAATTTCCTTTAACAGGTAGAACACAGAAGCATCCTATATACTTTACCTATCTATAATTTATTATATTCTACAGATAAAAGAACTCAAAAGTAATAAAAAAAATACGATGATAAAGGTAGAAACTTGTGCGAGTATAATGCATCTCTATGTCTTTTTTTCAAGCAGAAGTACCTATTTGAAGAGCACACTTGTACAACTTGTGTTCTTTTTCTTATAATAAAAATCTTAGTGAAAGGGACCACACCGCAAGTCATAGATTTTAATCTAGCATCTGCACCTGCACCCTAGTTGAAAAAAATTTATATTTTTTCCCTATTTTACCTACTTTTTTGTTTTGTAACTTGATGATCATCTTAGTGACTTTTTGAGTTGGGTTGATTTCATGGTGCTTGTTGGTTGGTGGTCACGGTGTTTAATTTTTTTTTTGCCAGTCTAGGGAGTAGGTATGTACTCAAAAAAAACAAGACAAGACAAAAAATGAGAAGAAAAAAAAAAAAAGACTAGATGACCTGAGTGTACTTGGTATGTTTTCATTTTCTAAACCTCTATCCACTTTATAAATACATAAGTCTCTCAAAAGGCAACTACTGCAGTAGAGCACTCAACCAGCAACAAAAAAAAAAAAGAGAAACAAAATTAAAGTCTCAAGGTTCTCATGTTTAAAATGTTTTTTTTTTTCCTTTTTTTATTTTATTATAAAGTTGAATGTATGAAATCTTTTTCTAGAGCACACATAAGAAGGCACTTTGTTGGAGCCTTTAAGTTGTTCGAGTTCAAAATAAAAATCGATTCTAACAATTTTGATAGTGTTTCAAGGCGCAAACAAGTTTTTCATGTAAAATTTACAAAATTGATTTTCTCTCCCCTCGTTGCCAAAAATATGAAAAATGCTTGAAAGTTAACTGTTTTTGTTAAAAGCTCAATAAACAATATAAAATAGGAAACTCATTTTAAAATGTAAGTATTTATGTTTTCGAATTTTGGAAATTTTTACTAAAGAATGCTTAGTAAATTCTCACTTATGTAAATATGAAGGACTAAACAAAATTCTTTTTGAAATTCTTACATAGACATGGTTCTCAGGTACTATAGGACTTTTTTTTTTTAAATGGTATCGAGTTCCTACTTCAAAGCTGAAAAGTTTCCAACATCCGTAAAGTTTGTTATATAAAAACTATGAAATGTGATGTGATTTTTTTTGCAAAAAAAAAAACAAAGTATTTATATAAGGTACTAAAAAACTGCTAAGAAAGCTGTATTGTGAACGAAATTACTGCATATAATTTCAAAATTCCTTTACAAAGGTTTTGACAAAAGATGTAATCTGTTAGAAATGCTATCTATATACTATCGAGTAAAATTGCATACATAATTATATATATCATTTAGATTTAGATTTTATTTTAAATTAATAAAAAAAAAACATTTTCTTGCTAAGCAATCCGCACGTATCCCACCCGTGACAAACATTGTCCAACCTGTGACATTTATAACTTCATTTTAATGTAAAGACAAACTTTTTTATAAATCAATTCGCTTTTTATTATAGAAGATTCGAATGTTTTGACAAAGTCAAATGATTTCAATTAGCAAAACAACTTTTTTGTCCCACCCGTGACAGTAGAAAATATTGCGTCTGTTTTCAAAAATATAATCAAGTTGGCATACTTTTGTTTGTCCAGAAAAATTTTTACTGTTGGTGTTATGATAGTCTTTGTTCAATTATTTGTGTAGAGTTTGAAAGGGAAAACTTTTATTCAAGTTAAACGATGTCCCGTCCCACCCGTGACAATAGAACGAACCAGTTAAGAATTTTGCAATTGTCTTGTTAGATGTTATTTCGTAAAATTTGGTTTCTTTTTTATTCTCTACTTTATACTGAACAATGTTTAAAATAAAATAAAATAAAATAAAATAAAATAAAATAAAATAAAATAAAATAAAATAAAATAAAATAAAATAGTTATAAAAAACTCTTTCCTAATATTTTTTTTTCTTTATTTATTTCTGCTACTGGTCTTCAAAATCAAATTTGCTTCTATCTTAAAAGACCATCTGCTAACGACTGCATTCCTCAAGCCATAAAAACTGTTAATAACTGTCTTGGCAGAAGCTAAATCAAAACGAGATGGTATTCCGAAGATTGTCGCGTCCAGGGATGTCAATACCATAAATTGACCAAAATTAGTGAACAACTTTAAAATGTTTGGCTTTCGGTGTGTTCAGTTTTGTAATACAATATTAAAATATTTTGATTTTTTTTTACTATGATTGGTTTTCATTTTTGTGACATAGGTAGGTATTTACTGAAAATTAAGAATCGCTTGTTATTTAAAAAAAATTCCATTTGGCGATTTTCTTTAAGCTGTCAAAAAGGAAAATCTGCTTAAAATCTATAGTAGGAATTTTCAAATAATTAACATTTTTCAACACAACATAAATGTAGCAACTTTGACATCCCTGATTCAACGTCTGTCAGCGATGAGTTGATTCCTTGATAAAATTTATTGTTACCTGTCAACTGCATGCTATTTGGCATTTATCTCTCACTACTTCACGAACTACACTTAATTCCCCTTTTTCGTATGAAAGATGTTTCTTTGTGAGTGTTGCGCAGCCATATAAAGAAATGTCTAATATTTACCGGTTTTGTCTTATAAAGAAAAACATTCTTTATACAAAAAAATACGAACAAAAAAGAAAGAAAAAAAAAAACAAAAATAACTGCAAATCCAATGATCTCTGACTGTGACTCTGGATGCTGCACCATTTATATCAAAGATAAAGATACTATAGAGAATCCAGCAATCCGGGATCTCTCAGTCGTTTTTTTGTTTTTATTAAAAACAAAATAGCTTAGTTCAGCTGCTGGTCGCGGATGCCTGCCGTAGGTACCAGGTGTTTAATTTTTCTTTTCATAAAAACATAACATTGTGCAGTAGTCGGGGGCTTTTCAACAGCACGATTATCACCAATGAAATAAAAAATAAAAAGATGATTCATGTTTGTTTTTGTTTTGTTTTTCTTAACCTTTGTATTGTTCATTCAACAACAAAAATGAAAAGCAAAAAACAATGGAACAAATTAATTGGCCTTCTTATTAAGAATAACGGTTTTTTGCGTCAGAGTTTTTTATGCTGGTTTTGTTCAAAAATTAGGAGAACAAAAAATGAGATCGGATTACCTTCATATTGGTTAAAATATCGTCTTACTTTATACAAAAACCGTTGAATTGATAGTTTCTGTATTTAATGAGAAAGACACGTGGTCATAATACGTACATTGAACACGTCGGAAAAGAAATTTAAAAAAATATTTTTCTAGATATAAGGTTCAGTTAAGAATGTTTAAATAATTTATTAATTAAATTTTATTCAACTTAAGTAGTAAAGATTAAAAAAAAGACCAACATTTTTTGTTATAAATTCAAATAAGTTCTGACTCATTTAGGTGAACCCCTAACAACAGACATGTTTGTTGTCTGATGACGTTTGACTTATCAAATTATTTTGAAATTCGATTCCATTAATAAAAAAAACAACAACCAAATTTTTAAGTTTTTGTGAAGAAGATGATTATTTTTGAATAAATTAGCTAACTATCATTTGTTTTTTGAAAATAAAATTAACCGAAAACCTGAAGCAAATTATGACTAAATAAATGCAAATAAAATTTATACTTCAGGCAATGCTTTTTCAATTTATATCTGTCTATTGAAATAAACTTGTTTACTTTACCTCTGGCTACCTAATCATTACTTAAATTTTTTGTTGTTCTCCTGTTTTTTTTTGTTTTGTTTTTTTGTTTGTTTTTTTTTTTTTTTGTGCAAAAAAACTGATAAAATAAGAAAGATAAATTAAGAAACATTTTTTAATATAAAGAAATATTTTTTAATATTTCTAAGAAGTTGCAACAGGTTGTAAACAAATTTAAAAACGAACTTAAAATAAAGACTTGCGTCAATGTTATGAAGAAGAATTATAAATATTATAAATAAATAATTTAATTAAATTTCAGTCTTATTGAGAAATAATAACTGCAAACAAAAATTCTGGATCATTTTTATTACCAAATTATTCAGAAAATATTAAAAAAAAAACGAAAAAGGAATTTATTTTAAGAGTGTTCATCATAATATATTTAACAAAATTGTGTTAGTTACACCATTTTTAACACAGAAAAAAAAGAAAACGATTTGACCAATTTTTATTGTCTTTGATTTGTTAAGTTCGTTTTTCTTATGAATAACAGGATATGTAGTTAATAAAACAACGATAATAAAATGCACGACTGAGTCGCACCTTCCTGTTCTTATAATTAAATAAGTTGTAATGTTAAAGCTTCTTATAGAAAAATATAAACAGTAAATTATAATTAGATTATTGACGAATTTCATAAAAAAATGTAAAAAAATATCTACATATAGGTAAAATTTGTTTTTATAAACTTTAATACATCTTACTAAATAGTATTGACCACCAAACAAAGTACCTACGAGTATACCATTTAATTTCTTTAATATAATTGAATTTTTACGAACAAAAAAATTTAAATCGTAAGCAGTTTACAAAAAAATATATTTGTGTTACACATTTTTAAGCATTTTTCAAATTAAAAATTGATTTGTAATTTTAAGAAAATATTAACCAATCCTTAAAAACAAACTTTCTTAAAAAGATAGATTAAAAAAAAATTGAAGGAGGTACTTTAAAGAAAATTCAAAAAATTTTACAAATTAGATCAGTTTTAAGTTTGCATAATATTATTTTTTAACCGACTTCCGACTTTTTTATATTTGTTACCTTTTACCTACCTCATTACTTTGGATTGGGCGAATCAATTTTTATAATTCTTTTTGTATTCAAATGCTGGTGCCTACAGTGTGGTCCCATTTTAATTTCAAATAATTTTTTAATTTGGTGCACGTAATAGTCTTATTGATTCTAACAAAACTGCATAACATATTTTTTAGGTTCGTATAATTTCATCAAAGCATGAGTCAATTTTAATCAAAATTTACAGACAGGTATTTCTTTAAACTTTTTAACTTTTTAGTTTTTGATTTTTTTCTCGGAACTTAACAAAATCTTAAATTTCCAATAGATATTTAAAATAAAGATACTTTGAACTACAAGAGCAAGTACGTGCGACCCGGTCGTGCATTTTATTTTTTTTTTTTATGTTTGTTACCTCATAACTTTGAGTGAACCAATTTTCATAATTCTTTTTGTATTAGAAAGCTGGTGCCTGCAGTGTGGTCCCATTTTATAGTTATGGCCATAGAAACTATTAGAAAAACCATAAAAATCAGTTTTGATCCATGGAAGTCGGTTTTATTTTTTGATAAAAATGATTATTTAATAAAAATGATTATTTTTCAAACCTTATATTTTTTAAGATATACCTTAACTTTTATGACCTTTAATGAAATACACAGATTGTTTCCCATCGCAATATGTACCAAGTTGAATATAAAAATTTAGCCTGACACATATTTTCCTTAAAACAAAATTTTGTTTTAAAGTAGAACAAACTTACTGAACATCAACAGTTCCGAAGAAAATAGAATTTGTTTGACTATTGAATTATACTATTACCTACTATACAAGATCTTCTTCTTCCTTTTTCTCGGCGCTGTTATGATCTCGATGTCGAGGGGATCATAACTATCCCACGTAACTGCTTCACACTAGTGATCCGCCTGTGGGGTTCGCCGGGTTGACCTCAGAAATCGGCGGCAAGCCTCCCGGTTTTGTATTGTTCCATTTCTAAGGCCAACTGAATGCTGGTGGTTTTGCATTTGCTTGTACCAGGAGTTTTTAGTCCTACCTTTCTTTCTATTTCGTGTTGGAACGAAATAGAAATACCTACTATACAAGATAATGAAATAAAAAAAATTTTGTATGTGTTTGGAGGCGTAAAAGATTTAATCAATCATCAAAAATTTGGATTTTTTAAAAAACAAATTATTTTAAACAAAAGACCAAACACATTCTTTGCATCAAAATATCAAGTGAAGTATATAATAAGATAATTGTTTTAAATTTCCTTAAGTGCCAAAAAACACCCCCCACAGCACGTTAAAATGATAAAAAGAAAAAAAAAAATGTTACAGTTCGTTGTTCATAAAACAAAGAGAAAGCTATCAAGCACACAATTCATATAAGCTTACTTCATAACTTGACTGATATAAACCGAGCATAATTTTTTAAACTTGATAAACCAAAAAGCATTTATAATCATAAAATATGGGTCGCAAATGCATTATACTACATACTTGAAAATTTTCCTCATTCTCTTGCGCTAAGAGCGTGGGTGATAAATCACGAAGAAAATGATAATTATAAAAAGTAACACATGGAGACATTTAAGACATTACATCATGTTGTTGCGGCTTTTTTTTTCTTGTATAGCAGTTTTGTTCATTGCACCTTCTACTTTGGTTTCGTTTAAAAAGAAAATTAACGAATTGCGACATGTGAATATGTCAAACAGTGAAGGTAAAAAGTAAATGTGCAGGTGGTGAAAAAATGCGTAGTTGATAAGATACAAAAATATAATGTTTTAAAAAAAGTAAGATACAAAAATTGTTCTTTATTCAAAGAATTCATAATTTTTCTATAAGATAAAAAAATTGTATGTTCTTAAATTATTTCCTTGAGCTTATGAGTTATAAAAAACTCATTTTCCCTATATTTAGAAAATATGCTTGCTCTTGAAAAATGTTCTACCTTTTTAAAGTAATTAAGTTTGTTTAATTATATATGTACCTAATAATAACTTTTTTAATTAATTGTCCACAAACTTTTTACAGTCACTGTACAAGTTGTTCCAATCCTACGTAGTTCGATGAACTCATTATATTTTTTTTCCGCGAAACTCACCTGTGATTTATTTATCCACTTCACTGATTTTTGCGGCCTTGATATGACGATGACGAAGACAGACATTGCACACACATACCTAAAATCCTCATCGTCATAAAAAAAAAAAATAGACAGTAAATATATTAGACATCTTTCTTTTTCTTTATTAAATATTAAAATTTCTGTATAAAGCTTTCCAAAGTATAGAACAAAAAAAACTCATAAACACTTAAAACGAACTTTGTGCCGGGAAAATTGCATGAGTCATTTTTGTGGCCATGACAAAACACACACAAAACAACACACAAAAAAGGAAGGAAATAAAATTCTGCAAAAAAGGAGAAAAAAATAAAGAAATAAAAATATATAAAAATAAGGCAACATTCACTGTGCGATGGGGATGAGAGAAACACGAGAAGACTCCTCTTAGCGTGATATTTTACTTTGAATATTAACTTTGTCTGGAATATGAGAGAGGGAATATTCAACTGCCATCGATTTCCAACGAAAAAAAGGAAAAAAAAAAATTGTGGTAGACTAGACGGTTATAGTATAGTGGGCGGCAGGATACAGCAAATGATATAAACAGGAAAGAGAGTGTAAATTTTTTTGGTCAGTGTTTAGAAATTTTACACAGGATGCTGTCAAATTGTTTCGAAATAATGTTTGATATTAACTTGATTGAAAAACGTTTATTTAAAAATTATGTGTATACATTTTTGCTTTAAAGTTAGAATTTGCGGAGATACTTACTATAGATTGGCAACATAAATATTTCGTCTAACAATTTTGAAACATTTATCTATGATATTAAAAGTTCACAATTTTACGGTAAGCTATAAAAAAAGAAGTTATGGGTGGAAATATTGCCCTGTATTATAACCTTTAGAGTTGACAAAGTAATCAAAAATAAAATTGAAAAAAAGGAAAGTTAAAACAAATAAAATAGTACCCATTTAGCTGTAGGTGATAAATAGAAATGGTAACTGAAATATGAATACCAGAGTTATGCGCGACAAAGTTACGCGCGTCAAAGTTACGCAAAACCAAAGTTACGAAAAACCGAAGTTATGAAAGAACGAAGTTATGAAAGACCGAAGTTACGAAAAACCGATGTTATGAAAAACCAGAGTTATGAACACCAAAGCTATGAAACTATGTTTTTGGGTTAGCAACCATTGCGATGAAAGATATACGGGAGGAACGTAACAAAAAGCTAGAGCGTTTAGGGTGAGTCAAAGCAAGAATAAAATTGTATGAAACGGGGGTGTCTATTCCCCTCCGTTTAACCAGGAGGGGGGATTTTCTAAAAAAATGACTTCATTTGGAAAAAAAATTATTTTAAATCAACGGTTACACCAAAAGTAACGTACTGTACGTTTTTGTAAAGCTAAAAACTATATTTATTAATATGTTTTTGAATTTAGCTGTTTAATTGACTAGTTTTTGAAAAATTAGTTTTCAAAATCATAATTTTGAAAAAAAAGTGAAAAAATAAATTTCGAACTTATTTCTTTCAAAATTGTATGTAATTAAGTGCTTATTTAAATTACATATGTTCTTATTTGTTTTTAAACGAAAACTGAAAACTGGATACAAAAAAGTCTTGTCGTTTTCGATAAATTAAAAAAAAAAAACTAAAACTTCTTTTTTCAAAAAAGTCATATATTTTTTTTTAAATTAATTTTTCAAAAACTGTTCCATTTAACAGATTTATTTAAAAACAAGATACAAGAACAAGTCTTTGGCTTCACAAAAAAGTACAGTACGATATTAATGGTGTAACCGTTAATTTTTAATAAATTTTTTTCCAAATAAGTCATTTTTTTAGAAAATCCCCCCTCCCGGCTAAACGGAGGAGAATAGACACCCCCGTTCTATACAATTTTTTTCTTGCCTTGACTCAACCTATACGCTCTAGCTTTTTGGTACGTTCCTCCCGTATATCTTTCATCTCAATGGTTGCCAACCCAAAAACATAGTTTCATAGCTTTGGTGTTCATAACTCTGGTTTTTCATAACTTCGGTTTTGCTTAACTTTGACGCTCGTAACTCTGTCGCGCATAAATCTGGTATTCATAACTTCGTCGGTTCCCCGGTATTGATTATAATAGAGCTACCGTAAACAATCAAAAACAAAATAAACCAAATATGTAATTTGTAATATAACACATAATTTATTCACATATATAACATGGAAACAAATTGGGTGACCGTGACAAACGGACTTGAAATTCGGATTCAGCGGGTCCAAAAACTTATAGAAAGATAGGTCTGGTCCAAAGTAGGTACGTGCCACTTTTTTTTTTGTGTGTCATTAAAATTAGTACAGACCTTGGACTCATCACTAAAAATTAATTGCGAGGACTACCCACCAATCATTTATCTGCGTCAAAAGTTTTTCATGTTTATATGTAGAAAATACCAGTTTTTTCGTACATACGTCTCTTTTGCGGTGAAAGTCACCAAAAAAGTACTTGTTAAAAAATTAAGGGCTCATGATTCTGTACAATAAATATTGAAAATATTTCAATCTCAAAGAGAATTAAATTTCGAAAATAAGGTTTTCTTATATCCAGGTTTCACAAACCAAGTCAAAAAAAGAAAAAAAAATACAAATCTAGTGCCAAAATTTGTACAAGATTTGACTCTACTAAAACGTCTTCCATTCAAAAGTGTTTCGTTTCAAATTATCATTTGTTTGAAAAATATATTTATATTTAACTCGATAGGTATACACTCCGCGAAATAATTATAAGGACAAATTTATTTGATTCGTCTTAAGATATGTAAAGGATATTATTTTGTATTTCTTTTATGAATAAGGAGATATGTATATGGGGGATTGTTTCTCACCATTTGTTTTAATTTAATTCATTAGAATACAATAATACAGTTATTTTTTCCGGGTCTGGAGCGAAATAATTATAGGGACACATCTGATTTTTGCACTAAAAGTGAGGTTTAGCGAGATCAAATGTAAACAAAAGTAGGCAAAACAGTTAGAAAATGAATTTAAACCCATTATGACCATTTCATAAGTTAAATTTTTCGGTTATTTTAAAATAAGGCGTGAAAAATCCTTGATCCAGGCAGAAATGGGCAAAATCGAGGCCTACCATGAATAGGGCTTGTGTAAATGGGAAAAACTGGAGGATTAGAAACGTCCGATTGTGTAATTGATAATTTAATTTACAAAGGTGACATGTATGTTTAAGTAAAACGATCAGGGAGGAAGCCTTTGGTCGAAGAGAGAGCCAAAAGTGACAAAAAATTAAGTATTTTTCGTAAGAATTTGACAGTAAGAGAAATTTTCGAGAAAATGAAATTGGAAGTGAGAGTATGTTAAGTGCACTAAATAATGGAGGTGGCCTAAGCCCATTCCTGTGAAGGTAAATGGTGAAAAACGGCGCTCTTGCCGAGACATAAATTGCCCGCCTTCGCCTCGGCAAAAAGCATAGGTTCTGGGATGAAAAATGGAAATTTGTCCTTATAATTATTTCGCGGAGTGTATCTCCGAATTCACTTTTTGTGGCTTAGTCTGACTTTCAGCTCTTAGCCCTCCATATTAAACTCATAAACGGTAGGTAGGTACTATCGAAAAGGAGTTGAGCACAAAACTGTAGAATTTGTAGGTAGTTATCTTCAAAAAGGGATTTGATTTTTTGTTCTTAGAGCCATTGTTCTTAAACAAAATTATTATTTAAAAAAAAAACGTAGCTTCCTTTGAAATACGTAAATTGCTGACAAGATCATTTGTATGCGGTCTTGGATTACTGCCATGGCTTCCAGTATAACCGTTTTGTTTTTAAACAATCTGCGATACTTTTCACAAGTTTTTGCAGAACACACAATTGTTTTTACTGATTGTATTTTTTACTTACATATGCCAGTGATTTCATATCGCCCAACCCAGCTATTTATTATGTTTTAAGACTTTTCTCTGGCATTTCATAACAAATGACAATAATCAAGTGTGAAAAATCTGTGATATATATTTTTTTAAATTTTGTACCTTACTTAAAAATCCCACGAAGTTAGATTGAAACAATTAAAAATAAATATACCTACCTATGGTTGAATCACCCAAGTTACTCGTAAATATTAACTTCCGTTTACATTCAACGTTAAAAATGCCTTAATAACAAATTAACGAGTCATTCCATTCTCCATTACAAATTGTAAGGTGAAATTACACCCTCATTAATAAATTGTTTTTTTTTTTTTTATTCACATTATTTTCCTACGACAAAAACAACTCCCATGAGTCACACCAAAATAAAATTTATAGTCGTGTTAATAATTATAACCTTCAAGCTAATTATATTGCATTGCAACTTAAGTTAACTTTTAAACTGTGTCAAAATTTTTAAAACAACAGTAATTGCCAAACTTTTCTCGTCATAAAAAACAAGTACCTATATAATAGATCAAATCATCATTCATATTAATTAAGGGATCAAAAAGTTAAGTTAGTTAACTTTATTACACATAAAATTAAAAAAAAAAAAAAGAAAAGATTTTTTCTTCAACAAAAGACATTAAAATTAGTAGAAGACCTATAAGAGAATTGCAAAATAAGCAGACTATACAGATTATAAGTGGTCAACAAATTTTGCAACTCAGCTAACCTCGTTGGGTCACCCTGTGTGTGTTTGTGACAGATGAATGCACTCTCTGAAGCAAGCAAGTCATTGACAAAAAAAGACTAAAAAAAAAAAAGAAAAACTATAATTACTGTTGGTTTATGTCTGTGTGTGGATTCATACAGTCACCATCAAAAGAAAATTTGCAATTTTCTATAATCTGTTTTTTTTTTTTTAACTATTTTAACTTTTTTTAATATCGAAAAAGATCGTACATTTTTGAGTTTTCGAATCTAAAGAAAACACTGTTAAGAGTAACGAAAATTTTTGTGGCTTAAAAATTCGTGTTTCTAGCAAATATCCCCTAGATGGCGCCAAATTCTCTCACAGCCAAATGCCTTTCAAACGCAACTGTATAATATTTACGCGACATACTTTTGATGTATGTAGGTTCTTCGGTTCTTCAGATGCCATATCACATAGTTGACGTTAAAAACTAAAAATAAAAAAAAAAAATATTGAAAGACGATTATGATGGAAGACGAGTTGTTAACTATATATGAACGTGATATATCTGAATACGTTCTGTCGTAGTAGTAGGCAGAGAGTGTATTACTTTGCATAGGGTTTTGAGTTTAGTAGGCTTTATTAGTAAAGTTCAAGTGGTCGTTGTTATTTAGTTTCATTGAGCAAACTTAAGCAGGCATAATGAACAAAAAAGCAAAATGTAGCAAAAAAAAAACTGTATAGTGTGTGTAATTTGTAGAGCTAATGATGCGAGTGAAGCATTAGCATGTTCCCAGCAGTACCCACTCTCAACTAAGAGGTTAGTTTTTATGTTTCGCATGTTTAGTTTTTTTTTTTTTATTTTTCTTGTTATTTTGCACTTTAACATATAGAGGTTAAATGAAAGCTTAGACATGTTAATTTGCTTTCTAAGTTAACAGTCATTAGGAGAAATGAGAAAATGAGTCATATTTCCTAGGGAAATAATTAAAAATAAAGTGTTAAGTTTTTCTGAATTTTTTTCTCACTCTTACCATACCAATTTTAATATGATATTTTTAATGAGAGTATTAGAAATAACGTTGCGCAGGAAAAGGTTAAGGCAAATATTATCTTTTATTATAAATAAATAAATCTAGACCCCGAAAAGTAGTTTCGAACCCACCACAGAAAACCCAGATATTGGTTGATTTTTTTTTTAAATAATTTTTGCTTTACGAAAAATAATTTTATTTCATTTAATGACCTGCCAATGACCTGATGATAAAAGATCAGAAAATTATCTTAAAAGATCAATGCATTAGAAAAACTGCTCAGTAAAACACGTTTTATATAAACTGTGTTAGTTTTTCTAAATTAAAAAAAAAATGTTACGCATACGCCGTAGTGAATTAAACAAAATTAATTTTTGTTTGTACTGAAATATTTATATTTCATTCGCTTTATTAAGTAATTAAGTAAGATGTACAAGTTTGAAAAATTAGGCAGAAATTGATCCATCCTTTTATAGTCCAATGATACAATTTATCATCAATGTTTCATTTGTAATGAAAATCAGTAATCTTAGAAGTTCATGCCAAATTGGATTACTGTATTTTTTGTTTGTCCTCTTTATTTCTTTGTAAAGAATTATGTAGATCAAGAGTTTATATCCATTCTTGAGTATTCCGTACATTATTGATACTTAAAGTGAAAATAAATTCTAGTCGCAATAAGGAATAATTGTCAAAATCAAGAGAATGGTTAGTGGCTTGATGACTAATATTGCAGTATACCTAAAACAAACAAAAACGGAAGTTTAAAAAATATTTTTTTTTAAATGCTTTTGCCTTGCAATACAAAATAAAAAATGCATTTTTAATTAAACAAATATTTCTTGCAAATATATTTTTAGGATATATATTTTTTTCGAATGAAAAATATTTTTATTTGCATAAAAAATTGTATTGTAATTAAATTTTTTAAATTGCAATAACATTTTATTTAATGCAACATTTTTTTAATTAGATATTATTTATATTTTGTTGTAAAATGTTGAAAAATTTTCATTTTATTATATTTCATTGTAGTTTAAAAAAAAGTCTATAACGATTTTTAAAATTATTTATTCTAGAAAGAAATTTTTATAAAAATCAAAAGACTGTATGAACTTCGTTTTGTGGTCCTTAAAAAATCAAATTATATATATTATTCCATAATAACCATAAGAGGAAGTACGTAATCTAATCTAGACTTTATAATTACAATAGTAAACTAATAATGTCACTAAGATAGCTATGATCTTTGATATATTTAAGTTTTGTGAGATAGGTAGTGTGTGTGGAGCACTTTGATACATATGTATATAAATATTTCTTTTAAATTTTTTTTTCTTTTAATGTCATGCAAATATTTTTGTCGTTTTCACTCATTAATTGTTAATGTAACCTGCTAACACTTAATTTTTATTTTATTTGCAGGTAAGAATTTTCAACGAAATAGTATTTTTGTATCTACGTAAGTAGTAAAAATTTAAATTTGTTTTATGCTGAAAAAGTGTAAAATAAATACCTACATTGCATTACAAAAGGTTAAGAATTAATTCAAATTTTGCTCATTTTAAGCCATGGAACCGAGAACAGCAATTTGTTTTTTCCGTTATATATATTTTTTCTGATTCACATTCTTTCCACTGTCAAAGTAAACTCTTGCTTTAACATTTTCACCCACTCCTAGATCTTAAAAAAACTTAAAAGTAATAAAATGATTGAAAAATATTATAGGTGAGCCTCCCTCCCCCTTAATTTTTTGTGGTTACGCCCCTGAAGTGGGGTTAACATAAAAAAAAATATCTCTAAAAGTGAAGGGGCTCCATTTCTGAAGTAAAACATAGCTTCCAAGCAAAATAAAAATGTAAAGGAACAAAATTTTTTAACAAAAAAATTTAACAAATTGTGTAGATTTAAAACCCCTAAATGCATACGAAGCCAAATATGGCTTTCGTACTTTTTGCCCTCTCAAGACCAGGCCAATATTTTTTTTTCAATAAAAATTGGTTCATAGCATACATAATAAGACAATCGATCAAAAATACATTTTTAATTCCACTTTTCTTACCAAACAAACGCAGTAATTAACACTTAAAGTATAAATATATTCTACACTTTCGATTTCAATGCACACGACTGATCGACTCGCCTGTGATCATAAAATACACCTTTATTTTGTGTCGGACACACAAAAAAACTATCTCTATGGGTTCTCAGAAACACAAAGAAGAGGATTGTATTTAATCTTTACCATTTTTTTGTGACAGAGAAGAGAAAAGTGCATACAAACAGACAAAATTATATTTGGCTTCGTATGCAGTAGAGGGTTAAATTAAACTTAAATTAAAAAAAAATTGTTTTCTTTACTTATTTCTTGCTGATATTTTCCAAAAGATGAACTATATTAAGAAGTTTAAAAGTGAAAAAAGAAAATTTTGTATATATTCGCGCACCACGCAATTAGCAGAGGGGTTTAACACTACCTTCTTGTATAAATCAGTATAATGCAGTTTTTTACGACCTACCTAACGATGACTTAGTTGATTTAAAGTAACTTTATTTGTAATATTTTCACAAATTTTAATATTGCATGTAGTAAATCCCTAATAAATAACTACCCAATCACTCATTTTATTGCGGAATAGTTTTTTCAACACCATTTCGCATAATCTTTTTCAATTTGAACAATTTCAATTTCAAGGCTTTCAGATACGAAAAATGTGCGCAATAAAAAAACACCTAAGTTATTAATTTCTTCCTTAATCTCAATATAAACAAAGAACAATAATTTTAAATTCCAATCAATCTGAGTAAAGATTGATCACAAAAAGTATTACAAATCGCTTAAGCGTGATTCTTTAGAATTTCGTGTTGCCATTTTTAATCTTTGC
Source organism: Episyrphus balteatus (assembly GCF_945859705.1). Lineage (NCBI taxonomy): Eukaryota > Metazoa > Arthropoda > Insecta > Diptera > Syrphidae > Episyrphus > Episyrphus balteatus. Next base: position 46,881,052 of record NC_079136.1, read on the forward strand.
AAACATTTTTCCACGTAAAATACGAATGGTTTTTATTTTATCCCCGATTTATATAGATAGAGAATAAAATTATTTAATTCATTGTTTTGCAATCCGAATGACATACCAAAGTTTTGTATATAAACAAAAAAAAAAAAACATTAATTTTTCAGACCTTCAACTGTCACTCATTCTAAACAAAAAAAAAAGTTTCGTCGATTTAGAAGAGATTTCCCCTCGACACCTTTGAAAATTTTTCATTTGATAGAAAAAATAAAAAGCGAAACCTCAAAATTTCTTTGTTTACAATTTTGAATAGAATTTGATGTAGTAGTAGAATACAAAAGATTCAACGTTCCATTTGGATGCAAAGCGCATTTAACATTTTATTCTCGTCCACATCTCCTCTTCCTAATCGAATGACTGATGGATGCGCACGAAAGTGCGTTTTGTTTGGAATGAATTGCATTTGCCAGATTGTGTGTGGGTGATGATGATGATAATGATGATTAGGTTGATGATGATAATGATTATGATGACGATGAACAACACAATGCTGTGCACTTACTGACTGCATGCACTCGTAAGGGGGAATAAAATAAAGTGCTTTTTTTTCGAGGGCACATTTTTATAAATTAATGAAAATAAAAAGGAAAAAAAAAATAAAAAAAAAACCAAAACAAATGGAAATGTGTATAAAATTGATGCGAATGAAAGAAAGCATTCGAGAGGTTATTGACTTACAAACGAGAATGAATGGGGGAGAGTTTTTTTTGTTTACAATTTATTGTAATTTTTATCAAAATAGGTTAAATGTAGATTAGAAATGGTAAAATTTATTAAAGAGCGCGTGACCCAATGGAAAGTTAAAAGATAAGTTTATATTCTTGACTTCTTTTAAGGGAAGACATTTATTATGGTGATGATGATGATGATGATGATTTCAATTTAAAAATACGTTAGCTTTTATTTTAAGGGCTTCTGATATTAGAAAAATTACTATTTCCGGAGAACTTCCGCAGTCTGAATCTATTAATTGCACCCTCGTCTTTTGTTATGTCTTCGTTCCAAATGAATGATCGAGTTGAGAAATAAAACTAACAAAAAAATTCTCTCCAAACCCATTTTAATGATTTTATATTCACATGCAAATTTGAATTAATTGACTTTTCTTTATTTTTTTTTTAATCAAACGACTCGCATGTGAGTACAGTAGGGCATTGAATGATATAATTGGGATAACATTCAGAATTGAGTTTTATGCTTGAATTTTTAACAAATTTAAGAGTTGAAATACAAAAAATGATGATTTTTCTATATGTTCTCAAATTTCTATCAAATTCTATCCTACTGTAATTCGGCTTATATCAACATAAATTCAAATTAGCGTGCTTATACCTACCTTATAAAAAAAGGTATAAATTGAAAAAAAAAAAAAATCGTGCAAAAGTTTCACTTCATGACGCTCTTACTGAGGCATGGAAATGAGTTTTAAAAGTCTGTGCAATAAAAATAAAGATTCATTCACTCACCTTTAGTCACATAAATTAAAGTACGATGATTTTAAAGATACACATGAGTGGGCATCAAAAAAACTGACTTGCCCTCTATAAACAAAAAAAAACGAATAAATATATAAAGTAGGTATCAGCTTTGTTTTTAAATCCCACCCAATGTGATCGGAATCATGATGCGATCATGATAATAACTTTTGATTTTTTATGAATATTCAATTCTTTTTTAGGTGCAGCTTATATCTATAGTTATTTGAAATAAAACCACCAAACTTTTATCGCTAAGTGTTAAGTGCATTTAGTAGGCGTTTAAAATTTTTTGGGTTAAACTTCTGCATGCATATCTATTAATAATAATGAGTTGTCAATAAGCCTTTTAAGTGAAAAAAGATTTACTCTGAAAATGTCTATAAAAAGTTCATAAATATTAGGTACCTATCTATTTTACAGTAGGTGAAAAGTAGGCTAAAATATAAAAAAAAAGAAACTTAAGATAAAGGAACACCTACTTCTAAGCTCACCGATTCTTCGCCAACATTAAATGTATCAAAGTTAAATAAAAACACGCTTTCATTGACACTGCAGAGAGATCTTTTGAAAAGTTCTATTTATTGACCAACTTAATCTTCCTTTTTAATTTCTTTTATATTTTTTTTCACATACGTACATTTTTATTGCAAATTGTAACATACCTTAGGTATACCTACTTCAAACGTTCACTAAAAAAAAGCTTAAAAGAGAATTTAAGCTTTATGGCAATACATTTTTTTTAAATATCTTTTTTATAACTAAAACCTTCCACATTGCTTGAAAACGGCTCTCAAACTTAATTAAAATTAGATGCATCTATATACGAGTACCTATATGTGATCGCAAAAAAAAAATCGTAGAACGGAAATCTGGGTAGTTGGATATATTTCGTTGTTATCAGAAATTTGTATTATCCGCTAAAACAATAATGCTAAGCGAAATTCTTAAAAATCTTATTATCTTAAGCAAGAAGACTTCTTTATCTGGTTAAAATTTCGTTTTTTTTTCGATTCCTGAACAATTTTAGAAATGCCGCTTACGAGAATTTATCGATGTGTGATCAAGACAACTAACAGGAACGTTAACAAAACGATGTCAAAATTTGAAAGCGATCGATAAAGAACTTTACGAAATTTTCTATTAAACGCAAATGAACATATGTGATAAACCAAAGACGAAGGTTGAAACAAAAGTTGAACATTTGTTTTCTTCACTTTTTACATATACACAACAAATATGAGCTCTTAATATTAATGGGAAGGTCCTCCGCTTCGCAATTTTCTTATTTTACATCAAGCTTCTACTAAAAAAAAAATCATTTTTTTTTTAAATCGATTTTTTAGCAAATTTCTTTACAAATTCTTGTAGGAAATTGAGCGCTCTACAAAAAGACCTTGTACACTTTTTTCGTTTATCTAACCGTTTAATTGATATTTTTGAGGTCCAAAAATCGAGAAAATCTTTAAAAATTCGTTTTTTGTTCTTTATTTTGTAACAAATTGAAAAATTATAATAATCAAATACGCAAGACATATTCTTGTAGGAAATAGATTGTTCCACAAAAAATGTCTTATTAACTTTTTTTATTAAGCTAAGCATTCTAAAGATATTCGAGCTCAAAATTTAAAAAAATTATAAAATCATTTTTTACTTTTCAAAATTTTCTAATTCACTGAAAATTCATTATTTTCAAATTAGCAAGATATATTCTTGTAGAGGCTTAAACGTTCTTTAAAAAAATTCCTTAGAATCAAATTGATTGCTTTAACCGTTTAGAAGATAATTAGAAGCGGAGGACCTTCCCATTAATATCAAAAGCTCATATTTGGTGTGTATATTCTAGAGGTGTCTAGCAATCGATTTTTCGGAGTACCAAATCAAAAAAAAAGAATTTCGATTTTTTTGACCCACCCTAATACCTATGTCATTTAAATTGAAGTTCTGTATGTCTTGTGCAATTTTTTTTTTTTCAAAATGTCAAATTCATATTAGTAATTAATTTAAATGCATTTTGTTTGTTTTTTTTTCTGTAAAAATGAATTTCAAAGGAGCAATTTTATTTCAATTTGTCCATAGAAAACAAAAGTTAAAGAGTTTTTGCCACGATTTAGCATCAAAAAGATGAAAAAATATGACATTTCAAAGAAAACTCTCAGGTTTGCTCCCTCAACTTCTACTATTTTCGAAAGTTGAGGAAACCAGAAGTTGACCAACTCCAGAGTTGAGAATCAAAACCGTCAACTTTGAGTGAAGAAAAACAAAATCTCAAGTTGAGAATAAAAATCCTCAAGTTGACTTCAACTTTTAGTGAAGAAAACGGCTCTAAAAATATTTAAAAAAAAAAAAAAGAAAACACTATAATAGCTAGGTACGTCGTCGGCTGATAACAAAGCAATTCTAAATACTTGAAGCAATAATGCTCCTAAAATATTAGTATTCCATTTCGTCTTTCCTTCAACGTTTAAGAAGAATTCAAATATTTTGGCTAGCATATTAAAATATGAGAAATTATGTAAGCAATTTCATTCAATTAATTCTGAAGCGTGATCTGGTTGTTAAAAACTGATTGTAAAAAACTATTTTGTCATCAGTATCATATCCATCAACTTTCCCGCATAGTATCTATAATCTTGGTATCTATCATAATAACCTGAACAATCTACGCACGAATCATAATTAAATTTGTTTCAAATTGACCAAAAAAAAAACACTTTATTATTGTTGCATAAGTTACAAATTGAAAAATTAACGCTTTAAAATGAATTAACACACATTTCCTTGCAACTTACACTAATTATTAAAAATTTTTCTTTACACTTCCATTAAAATCCAATTGAATTTCTTAATAAATAATAGTGCCAGTTGTTATTGTAAGTGTGTCTATGCACTTATAAATTCGTTCCATAAAACTTCATGCACTTGACAAGCGCGATATAAAAATATACAACTTTCCTTTCAATTAATCAACCATTAAGCTAAGCGCTTTTAAAATAAAACTCAAGCCCCTTTATATAGCTAATCTCAAAAAATGTCTTAAGTGTAATATACCTAAATTTGTTTATATGTAATGTACACGAGTATCTAACGGATGTGACACTATAAAATGATTGAATGATCTTCAAATAAAAAAAAATAACAGAGAGTCGTAAAAGCTAACGAACGGATTTTGTAATCCAAAAGTCGAGAGGACCATTGAAAACAATCCATCGCAATAAAACGCACAATTTCAAACACACACCAAAGCACAACACAGCGTAGCACAATAGTTTCCTGCTGCATAAGATTCATCATCATCAGCATCAGCATCAACATCGAGTGTTTTGAGGTCACATTCGAGTGGCAAGAGAATTTAACATTCACTCAATTGGAAGAGAATGTGACAAGTCTCAGACTCGAGTCTAGACTCTCTGGACAGATACTTGATGACGGACAGAGATATATGTCTATAACGGTTTTATTCATAGAAAGAGTGAGAGATAGGAATAAGGAGACTCAAGCCAATTTACGTTTAAGGAAATTTAAATTGCGTTTTTTATTCGAGAGCTGTTTTGCAACTTTGCAGCAATCGTAGGTATAAGCTGTCCCTTTAGGTCTCTGTTTTTTTTTTTTGTTATTGTTTAAACTGTCAGTTGTCAAATGTTTTGATTTGTCATTTGATATCTCTTGACAGTAATCCATCACAATGAAGAGGGCGATTATAGAAGTGTTGTAAAACAATATTGCCAATTGCTATATTGATCGCTATGAAGTGGTAAAATATCAATTAAATTTACAACCCTTATTTTTTTCTATTGTGACATAAATGGAGGTTTTATGAGGGCTTGTTAATTTGATATTTTTATCAAACAAGACTTATACAATAAGGATTAAAAAAAATTATCCCTAAATATAAGACAAAATACGTGTGTCTTTTTTTTGTAAAAGACAGGCCCCGCTTCACTTGAATTTTTTTGTCGGCAGTCATGCACGCGATCAAAAAAATTAAATTCAATTAACTTTAACAAGTCGTTAAAGTTCCGCAACAAAAAAAAAAAAGAATTTAATTTAAAAATATCTTTCATTTATGCTGGGCACACACAAAAACTTAAATTTAAAACCCCTCTTTGTCAAAAAAAAAGAAGAAAAATGCAAAATCCTATGACTAATAAAAATGTAGGTACTTTGTTGAACAAATGTATCTCTACCCAAAAAGTCAGATGGACTTTAATCTTTCATCTTTTTTTTTATGATGGCAACCATAAGGGAACATATGTGAATGTATGTTCCATATAATACTGATGATGTATAAACGGCTTTTTGTTATGTTTTTCTGTTTTTGTTTGTTTTGTTTTCATTATGTTTTTTGGTCTGCATATCTATTAAACAAAACTTGAACATAAACCAAGTTAATTAAATGTTTGTGTCCACGTCCAGTACTCTCATGCTGCTGCTGCACTATTGTGTGTTTTTTGGGAACAATGACCACGTACTGTTTTTTTTTTTTTTTTTGGCACCAAGTTTGTTGCTAGGAGTATAGCGATGCAGTATGAATACAAAATTTAATGCATAACAATGTTGGGAGTTTCTCTTGTTGTGATTTAATTTTAGGAATTTAATGTTTATGTGACAAGAAAAGAACTATCAGAAATATAAACAAAAGCTTCTGATAAATTTCTAATAACAACTGAATCGTTTATTTTCAAAACATGATAAGTCCACTTTTTTTCAAAATTCGTTTTTTTAACTGAATATGTTCTTGGGGGATAACCACACCTGCCTTCAAAATATGAAGCATCTACTCAGTCTATATTCGATTTTACAGCTAAGCGAAAAAAATTTTAATTGTCAAAACATCATAAAAGTCCTGGACTTATCATCTTTTGAAAATAAACAGCAACTTTTTTATGAGTAATTGACTACACATAGAGAAGCTGACTACTGACTCAAAATCTTAAGTTGAAAGCGTCTTTCAAGTAAAATAACTAATCGAAACATTATATTCTATTCCCAAATGCAATTGTTTGATAGACTGAGGCTTTAAAAAAATTGTATATTCATTTTAAAACTAATTTCACATTCGTTTATTTTCAAAGTATGATAAGTCCAAAATCGTTTTTATTTTTTATCTTTTAAACAATCTATCCAAAAAGTAAATACCAAACGATATTCTGTAGCTAGGTAAAAGTTCTACAAAATATATTTTTTATATATTTTGCTACACTTAACAAAAGAAAATAGAACGTTTTTTTCTTCTCCTGAAAAATTTGAAATCATGGACTTATCATGTTTTGAAAATAAATGATTCAATTAAGAATAAGAAGGCTTCTTGCAAGAATTTGTTGTAAAAGGGTGTTTTTTTTTTTTTAAGAAAAAAAGAGTTTAGTTTTGTGTTTTGAAGCAATAAACAACATTTTATAGACACATACACATAAGACCTATACAAATTAATTTCTATATATATTTTTTATATATACCACAAAATTGTGTATGTTTTTTATTGTAAGTAAATATTTTTAAGCTTGATTTTTGTCATTTAACATATTTAGAAAAAAATTGTTTTACCTTGAAAGTTGTTTCTCTAAAATGAAATGTCAAATAAAAAAAAAATAAAGGCAAATCTTTTAGGGCCATTTTTTTCACTCGGAGTTGAACATAACTTGAGAATTTTTATATTAAAAATTCTCAAGTTTTGTTCAACTCCTAGTGAAAAAAAATGGCCCTTAGACTTTTGTATATTATAATATCGAAGGAAACTCTCCATTTATACAATTTTTATTGAATAAAAAGCACTACTGGATCTAACGTAACTTCTTGCTCTCATTGTAAAAGTTTCTTAAAAAATTCATAAGAATATATTTTTAATTTGATTTTTTAAGAAATTTATTAAAAACTAAAAAAATGTTTTTTTTTATTTTATCAAAAAAAAAAAATTTGAAAATTTGTCAATTTTTGTTCAAACATTTTCGTTGAAATACATGCAAAAAGAATACAAACAGAGCTAAAAATTGAATTGGGTTTGGAGCATTGTAGTGAATTTTTGTAACTTTACCTTACGTAGTTCTCAAGAAAATATACAGCTGTTTTATCATTAAAATCACTTAAACTTAAACGGTCACTGTGGCGTATGAGTAATATTTTTTTTTACAGATTTTTTTCAGACGACTCAATCAAAAATTTGGATATAACCATGATACCTTCTTAAATAGAATACGATTTTTTTTTCAAAAAATATATAAAAAAGACAAACTTTTTTATCAAAACTGATAATATTTTGAAAGTCCATGTAAATTTAAAAAGAAAACATATAATTTTTGAACAGTTAAAACCCGTGACAATAGTTTATATTTTTTTTTTAACTTACAGGTGCAAAACTTATGTATAAAGTTTCGGTAAAGTTAAAGACGAAAAAAAATGCATTCATTTAAAAACTAATTCAATAACTTATAATAATCAACTTAAAATATTAACAAATTCTTGTAATTCAATTAAAAAATACTTTACTGTCTGTCTCTATCAAGTCATTGAAGCGATTAGCTTCAAACTTTGTAGTTAATAATTTTTTTAAATCAGATTTACAGGTAATGGTGATATGACCAAGATTAGAAAGGTTGTTTTCCTCAAAATTGGCTCTAAGATTTTGATTAAAAATAAGTGTGGTAAACAAGAACCTACTAGTCAGGAGCTTTTTTTCATAGGCTATCGTTACTCGTTGGATCTAGGGTTTTAACTAAAGAAGCAACACACTTTAGTTTTTGGAGTTTAAATCACAGCCTGAAAAAACAGAGACCTGTGTATGGAGTAGCAGTGCCGTGGTTGTGTAATATTTCATAACATACTTTTATCTTGTATTCTGACTTTTTAATGTAAAATTAAAAAAAAAAAATAAAAAAATATTTTTAGTCAAATGAACTTATTGTAGAAAAGCATGAATTTTCTTGAAGTTTTTTATGTGTCGATAAATATTTTGTTTTTAATTGAATATTAAATTTGGTTCCAAAAATTTTCGAACATTTTTATAGGTGAAAATGTGTGAAAATGAATACTTTATTTTGCGGTTAAAACCATTTACACAGACGTTTTTGTAATTTAAAAACATTTTTTTTAGTTTTTATTGAAAAATTTCTTATAAATTTATAATAATTAAATAAAAAAATTATGAGTTTTTTTACACAAAAAGGTTTTAATATCCTAATCAAACCTTAAATTTAAATTTGTATTTACTTGCTGCATGCACTGTGTGTACATTTCTGAACTGTTCTCAGTCTGGCACAACGCTATTCTTGTAACAGATGCATCACTAATGCAAATATAAACTCAATTATGTTTAGCTCGCTGTTTTTGCTGCATGCAAAATTCATGCTCTCCGTTAGATCTGCTGGTTGTATGTATCTAGTTGTACGAGTAGGTAGATAGATATATTCACTTGTAATGTTACAATCCCTTTATTTTTTTTTTTACATTTTTATGCTTGAAATTGCAATTAAAATGTTAATTGTTGTTAAATGTTTAGTGTACTGGTAGTCAGAGATAAAAAGGCAGATAGATGGGTATACATAATTTCCGTTGGAAAAAAGTGGTTCTTATATAAAAAAAAATGACAACTGAACTTGTAGATAGTATATTGAACTTTCGTTCGTCCAAGTGCACAATGAAATTCACTGGGATGGATTTGGTTTTTAACAAAAAGTAGAAAAAATGAAATGATAAAAACAAAGAAAAAACTTTTTTCTTCATTTAACATTACTTTGACTGTCAAAAAAGGCCTGATTTGCCTCAAGTAAGTAGTCCGGCCGCTTGAAATTGCAAATGTCCAACTGAAGTGATGAAAACTTTAAGCTTTTGAAAATATTCATTATGCATTTATTACATCTTGATGATTTCCCGGAAGCACACTTTGTGATAAGCGCGACATAAAACAATAAGAGAGAAAAAAAAATGGGACATCGAATTGATACGCTGGAGCACACGAGTGCGTCGTCGTGTCGGTCGTCATCGGTCGTTGCTGTTGTCGTCAATAGTATACGTTTCAAGTTTAAATAATTTTGTATTATTTTTTTTTCTTTTAATTGTAAATATATTACAAAGAATGAATTTGCAATCAGAATTTCTATACATTTGCATGCCATTGACGACCAACTTGTGATTTGTAATTTGTTTACAGAAGCACTATAGGTATAGTTTTTGTACGTGCGAAAATATACCTTTCAGGCTTAGAGACAAATTATTATTGATGACAATGCTTTGAGTGACTAGTTGATGTTTTTTTTTTTTCATTCATTTTTGTAATGAATCACTTCGAATGACAATTTAACTAAGTGATTGCTTTTGTCTTTTATTTATTTATTTTTTTTTTCAAGTTTGTAATCGAAATAATAATTTTGCAATTGAAACGGAAATTGTCATTTGTACACATGATTAACTGCACCTTTGCACTTGTTTTTTTTTATTATTTTTTTGTCTTTAAATGAGGATTTAATGGTGATTACTTTAAGTTTTTTCTTGTTTTTTTTTTTTTTTGTTGTCGTTTGAATTTCTTTCCTTTGTTTTGTTGTCAATGTCATGAAAAATGCAATTTAATTTTAGTTTAATTGACAACAACATATTTTTCTAGGTATCAATTAAAAACTAGATGCCGATTATTGTAATTATATTCAATTTTTTTCTCACATTTGGAATTTTAATGGATTGTAAAGTGACAAGTTTGACGAGTATGATTTCAAACAAATGTAATGATATTTTTCTTTCTATGATTCATAACATGCAGTGAAGTGCCATAATATATTACTTTTTTTTAGTAATATTAATTTATCTTATGTGATAAAGGTTTAAACTAAAAAACCTAATATACATTATTATTTTTGCTTGACAAAAATATCAACAAAAGCAAAGTTTATGCAATTAAAAGCTTCAAATTCGGATGCCTTCGGACTTAGTTTTTTTCAGATTTTGTCTGCTAACTTCAGACTTATATAGGTGAAAAATTCGATAGCTCAAATACCATGCGAGCTACAAATTTTTGCTTTGTGCAGTAAAAAATTAGGTAGGTACCTATTTAATTAGCAACATTTCTTAGATTTTTTTTTTAATTCTTTGTTATACTTACAGGATTTTTTTATTTGCATACACAGTTTGGATATGCAGACCATTTTTTACATTTCATATAAAATAAATAAATAAAATGAATTAAATTTTTTGTTTAATGAATGCTTTAAAAAACTTTATTGTTCTAAACAACTTTTAAAATAAGAACAAGTTCGTGCGATCCAGTCGTGCATTTTATTTATTTTATTTTTTCAAAAAAAATTTAATAAATTGTATGTTTATAACTTTTTCCAGTTTTGTAGACTTCTTCTTAAAATCCATGGAGAATTGAAAAAAAGTGAGTCCGGCAATTCTGTCTGTCTGAGAGTATTTTTTTTTTTTTGGACCAAAAGTAACGGTACCTGCCATATAACGGAAATAGATATTTTATAAGGAAAAACAAAATTTATTTTAAAATCTTATAAAAAAGACTCAACGCAGAACCGATTTTTTATTTTTTGTTTCTGAATATCTCGTATATGACTAACACGATTTCAACAAAAATGCAAAAGCGTTTAAGTCAAGAAACACATTTTTTGGATTTTTAACAAATATTTTAAAATTATTTTTTGAACACAACTTAAAGAAATATTTCGAAATATTGTTTTAAAGTCTTATTTAATTATTTATTTATTCAAAATGGCTTTTTTTTTGAAAAGTGTTAGAAAATTTGTATACCTATACAAAAAATTAATTCTTATAGGTACATTAGGGTGGGTCAAAAAAAATCGAAATTCTGTTTTTTGATTTGGTACTCCAAAAAATCAATTGCTAGACACCTCTAGAATATACACACCAAATATGAGCTCTTAATATTTATGGGAAGGTCCTCCGCTTCGCAATTTTCCATTTTTACATCAAGCTTCTATACTAAAAAAAAATCATTTTTTTTTAAATCGACTTTTTAGCAAATGTCTTCACATATTCTTGTAGGAAATTAAACGCTCTACAAAAAAGGCCTTATACACATTTTTCGTTTATCTAAACGTTTAATAGATATTTGAGGTCCAAAAACAAAGAAAATCTTTAAAAATTCGTTTTTTGTTCTAAATTTTGTAACAAATTGAAAAATTATAATCACCAAACGCGCAAGACATATTCTTGTAGGAAATAGATTGTTCCACAAAAAAGGTCTAGGTAACTTTTTTTATTAATCTAACCATTCAAAAGATATTCGACGTCAAATTAAAAAAAAAAATATAAAAACATTTTTTACTTTTAAAAATTTTCTAATTCACTGAAAATTCATTATTTTCAAATTAACAAGATATATTCTTGTAGGGGCTTAAACGTTCTATACAAAATTCTTCAGAATCAAATTGATTGCTTTAACCGTTTAGAAGATGTTCGTATCCAAACCAATGCCCACTAATTCCAATAGTTTTCTTTTGACCCGTATGCATTGTGATTTGGATACGAATATCTTTTAAACGGTTAAAACAATCAATTTGATGCCAAGGAAGTTTTTGTAGAACGTTTAATCGCCTACAAGAATACATCTTGCTAATTTGAAAATAATAAATTTTTAGTGAACTGGAAAATTTTTAAAAGTAAAAAATGTTTTTATAATTTATTTTAACTTTGACCTCGAATATCCTTAGAATGGTTAGATTAATGAAAAAACATAATAAGACCTTTTTTGTGAAGCAATCTGTTTCCTACATGAATATGTCTTGCGCGTTTGATTGTTATAATTTTTCAATTTGCTACAAAATTAAGAACAAAAAACGAACTCTTAAAGATTTTCTTGATTTTTGGACCTCAAATATCTATTAAACGGTTAGATAAACGAAAAAATTGTTTAAAGCCTTTTTTGTAGAGCGTTCAATTTCCTACAAAAATATGTAAAGAAATTTGCTAAAAAGTCGATTTAAAAAAAAAAATGATTTTTTTTTAGTAGAAGCTTGATGTAAAAATGGAAAATTGCGAAGCGGAGGGCCTTCCCATTAATATTAAGAGCTCATATTTGGTGTGTATATTCTAGAGGTGTCTAGCAATCGATTTTTCGGAGTACCAAATCAAAAAAAGAATTTCAATTTTTTTGACCCACCCTATTATACATATTACCTACATATAATCTTAAATCATCCCCAAATCATACATTCCGATTAAACAATTTATCTATTTAAACGTTTCGTTCAACAAAAACTAAAAATTTTCGTACATGTGCTCGTATGTATGCTTTATTCCCTTAAAGCTTTCAGTTTCTTACTAACAAGTCCAATATTAAGTAGAAGTAAAAAACCAACCCAATACTAAATAACCCCAATGAAGTTAATAAAAAAAAAACATTTTTCATAGTACCTAATATTTTTTGCTTTGATCCAGGAAAATCTACATCTTACTTTCATATCCGTCTTCAATCAGTCAGCTAATTCGACAAGGTTTTCGTTTAAGTGAACCATTATTTTTGAAAATCCATAATCACACAGTCAAAAACAAAAAAAAAAATCCTCCCATGACCTATTGGGTTTCATAATTTAAGAAATCAATTGGAAACTTGGCATACGACATGAAAGGTCTTTTCAAAATTGTTGTTTTTGTTATTTTTTGTATTCTATTGATGAAGATTGTGAGAAGAATTGAGTCAAAAGGTTCAATTTTCAATATAAGGGTTGATAATAATGGGGTGGAATGTACCTCTCCACATATATGCCTGTTTAAGGACGAACTTAAACTCCTTAAAGCCATGGAGGGCAGTAGAACAAAATATTTTTGTTTTGCTTTTTCTGTTTTTTTTTTTTCTTTTGTATTTATTGTGTTTTATCGAAATTAGATTCATGTGCTTTGTCGACATAATGACGTAATAGAATAGGGAACAATGACTGGTAGAATATATAAAAGAAAAAGTATCTAAAAATTGTATCTTTATTTTGATGTTGTTGTTGTTGTTGTTAGTATGACAAGTATTTTGCTTCAAAGACACAAAAGGGGTTGTTGTATTGGCAATAAGGGTAAATTCTCATGATGAACGATGATGTTTTCATTCAATATAATTTTGTTGTTGTCATTTTTTTTTGTTTTTGTATGAATAGCATAATAAGGGTAAAATCTGAAATGGTCTCTCGTTTTGGTGGATTTACTCTTATCTTGATTAAACTCAGTACTTGTAGGATAGGAAAAAATCACCTCTAAATAAATTTCTTTTGTTATAAAAGGGTCTCACAAAACATGATTCAGAGACTTAGTCGGCACGTGGTGTTAATGAATTTATACGAATTTAATTATCCGAGACAAATATACAGGAGTGGTGCCTTTGCATCTACCAAAGCATGTCTAATTGTTTTATTGCACGGAGAGAGTTGTATAGTTTTATTTCAGGGTATGGTGAGTGGTTTTTCTTGGAAAAGTGGGGTTCTATCATTTATCTATATAGAAATGGGATAGTTAAAATTACATATTTCATTGATTTTTGGTTAAAATAGAACTTAAACATGCCAACGAATGAACTGTCTTAATTTGTAAAGGGCTGAATGACTGAATGTAATTATGAAAAAAAAACCAATTAGAAATATTTTGCTTTAGTTTAGCTAAACTATGCAGTACAATAATTATAATTAAAAGATTTGTCTTTCTTCGAAGTCTTGTGTATCTTATTAAACCAGAAACTCAAAAGTCTTTGTCTTTAATTTAATTTTTCAGCATGTTAAATTGTAGCAATTAAAAGGTTTCCTTAGTTCAGAACTTAATTGAAAAATGAGTTTCACTCAACTTTTACTTTTATTGATTCCATGAATTTATAAGTGAATGTGTGTAGATATTTATCTCATTTGATTCATCATCTTTAAGATTCTAAAATAAAATTAAACTACACTGACCCAGTAAAGGTGAGTCATTTAATTACCCCAGAAGATCAGATATTCATTCATTCCAACAAACTAAAGTCATACTATAGTCAATGAGAATCTTTTTGACTCGTCAGAAAATTTCTCATTAACAGCTTAGGTAGTCGATTCTTGAATAAAAAATAAAAAAAGTTTTCAACTTTTAAGTGTTTTTTGTTGTTGTTTGCGAAATTTATTTTGTTTTATGAGAACGATTTTATGTTATTAAATGTTTTTGCTAGAGGCAACAACACGCTCACCCAATCAATTATGTTGTAACAAATGATTTGGCTGAAGAATGAAAATATATGAGAAATTACACTTTCACTTTATAAATAATTTTTGATTTTGTTTTTGTATTTGATTAATATATGATTTCTTGAAAAAAAGAATAATAGGAAATACAAGAATATTGTTAATCTTTATCTTTTTGATTTTTCTGACTCTTCAAATAGTCTATTTAATAGACCGGAGCTCCAAAGCAAAACTAGAACAAATTCCTTCAAGAGTTTTTATTGCTGATTTTGATTCCTTGGTATAAAAGAATACTCCAGCCAAAAGTGCTATTAAATCCATTGGTGCATTTCTGAGAAAACGGCAACACTGGTCGGTTTTCAGTTTTTTTGATTTAACTCGAAAACCAAGCCTAACTTTGAAATGGTCCAAAGACACTTTCATAGCAAATTAAATTTTCTGTCATGTTAAGATGATTAAAAAATTTTAAAAATTATTTTTCACTTAAATTCTAACCTAAAATCAAAGAAAATAAATTGCACGACTGGGGTCGCACGTACTTGCTCTTATGCTTAAAGTAACTATAATGTTAAAGCTTTTTATTCAAAAAATTTAAAATTTGATATTTTGAAGAAATTTCATAAGTAGTATAAAAAAATTAAATCTATTTTTATAATTAATTAAACTCCATTAATTATCTTAAAAAAAAAACAAATATGCCATTTTATTTCTTGTATAAAAAGGTATTTTTAGAAAAAAAATTTCGAAAATTGTAGGAGCCGTTTTTTAAAAAAATAATTTTTTATGTATAAAAATTTTTTAAAATTTTTAAAAAAAAAAGTTGGTATGCCATTTTGAAGAAATAATTAATTTACACATAAAAACTAAATTTCAAAATTTTTCATTGATCCGTTTTCAAAAAATTGATTTTTCAAAAAAAATTTTGAAATATTTTTTAAAAATCCAAAAATGCGTTTTTTGAAAATTTTCTAAATTCTTAATATTATCTTTACTTACACACGTTTGTATAAAAATTTTCATTTAAATCGGGTTAATTTTGTACGAGATATTCAGAAACGAAAAAAAACCGTTCTATGACAGGTACCATTAATAACGGTACAAAAAATATTTTTTTTATTTTAAAAGTTGGCTCTTATGTGTAGTACTACACACAAAAATTTTAATCAAAATCGTTAGAGCCGTTTTTGAAAAAAATTAACTTTTCTATTTCCGTTATATGGCAAGTACCGTTAGTTTTGGTCATAAAAAAAAAATTTCAATTTCCCCTCTAGGGAATCACCAAAAACTGCTAACTACCAAGTTTGAAGAAAATCACTTCACTCGTTTAGGCTGCAGCTCCAGATAGAGACAGACAGACAGACAGAATTGCCGGACCCACTTTTTTGGCATTCTCCATCATCGTAATGTCATGTAAAATTGTTATCTCGAGTTCGATTTTTTTTACGAATCCTAAACTTGCCCTATAGTACCTATATCGCAAATGCGTAAAAATGGAGCTATGAAATAAAAACGGCACCGACCTCATTTCTAAGATGGTGGCTGTTCCCAATGTTCTACCATCCCAAAAAATTCATTTTTACGATAAGGACATACACCCAAACACGTTCCATGAAAAAAATTTGTCCCGCGAAAAATGCAATTTGATTTACTAATTTGCATGGCCTATTTTGTTTGAAACTCATTTGAGTATTTTTTTCGTTTTTCAAGAGAAACTTTTCGTTGGTCGCTGATTTTACAAGAATTGTTTTTCAGGCCATTGAAAACAGTAAAAGAGTTGGTATTAAATGTTCTTCTATGCAATAGACCAAAGCTAATGGCTCTCGGTCGATCCATTCGATCTGTATTTATAAAAATGCACATACACAAAATTGCACACAAGCCCATAAGGATGCAAATAAATTTGTTTGTTTGTCATATTTAGTTTAAATTAAATCAATCCCTCTAAGTATGTTTACTTTAAAAGTCTAAAAGTTACCAATTTTTACGATTTTATCGACTTTTAAAAACTTGCTTCAAGTTAAAAAAGTCAAAAATTTGAAAAAAGTTCTAATTTTTGAATAGGTAGGTACATTTAAGTTGTTTCTTGACATATTATCAAAGGATTTTACCTCTACTTTATTTCATAAGTATAAAGTTTGGACGTACCGGCTACATACACAAAATGCCCCTTGATTTAGTAAAAAAAAATAAAATCGTCAATTTTTTAACTTTTTTTTCTTTGATTTTAGGTTAGAATTTCAGTGAAAAATAATTTTTAAAATTTTTTAATCATCCTAAAGCCTGAACTACATAGAAACACAAAGTGAAAAAAAGTAAAAAAAGTTTCTTATTTTTCAAATAATTTAAATTTTTAAATGTCACATCAATGAATTTGTTTTTGTTTTTTTGTACTTTTGTTTACTTTTTAAACTTTTTTTCACTTTGTGTTTCGATGTAGTTCTAGCTTAACATGACAGAAAATTTAATTTGCTATGAAAAGTGTCTTTGAACCATTTCAAAGTTAGGCTTGGTTTTCGAGTTAAATCAAAAAAACTGAAAACCGACCAGTGTTGCCGTTTTCTCAGAAATGCACCAATGGATTTAGTAGCACTTTTGGCTGGAGTATTCTTTTATGCCAAGGCCCAAGGAATCATAATCAGCAATAAAAATTCTTGAACGAATTTGTTCCATTCAAAAGGGTCTATTCAATAGACTAAAAAGTATGTGTTGATTTCAATATAATTAAAAACGGAAACAAACAATAGTTTATTTACATACAGAAATATAAAAAAGGATACATTTCTTGAAAATGTGAATATTTCCATAGCGTAAAAAGCAAGAAACAAATAGACAACTTTCAACCCCAAAAACTAGGTATCTTTTTTTATTTAAAAAGAGAAAAAAATCGAAACAAAACGAATTTCTTATAAATAATTTTGTATCTAGAGAAATGCAATATAACAATATAATTCAAATACACTATGACAAGTCTGTTTTCTTATTGACTCAATCCCCCTTTTCAGTGTAGGTACATCATTTTCTATAGAAATGTGCTTTATTTCAGCAAGCTTGTTAATGTTTTTTTTTTTGTTTTTCTTCAATATTCAGTCTATTATATTTTTTTTCACTTAAAGGTAAGCAGTCACATGTATGCAATTTAGGTCATAATTTGTAAAGGTTTTAATAATTTTGTTGAGTACTTAAGTACCTAACATAAATCATGCGATATTGTGAAAAAAAAAAAATGAATAAAAAACTAGCTTTCGTTGCTAAGATTTTTTTATGCATTTTTTTAATTTTTTTTGATGCAATTGATTTTTTTGATACATACAATATTATGTAATTTTAATATTGCCTTATGCATAGTTAACGCTTTTGTATATAAAACTTCATTAAAATAGAAATTTTTGTTTGGAAAAACTTGTGAAAAAAGTTTTTTGTGATATTTTTGAATAAACGCTTTTCATCAAAAAAAAGTGAAAACATAATCGTAAGCTTTCAAAAAACAATAACTCCCCCAAAATTTGTATATAGCCATTATTTTTTACCTTTAACAATTTTTAAATCCTTCTGGAGAGTCTACAAAAACTACTGCACAACATTTTGAGTAAGATATCATGCCTGAAATCCGATGATGATAATAACACTGTGCAGGTCGAAATCTTTGACGAGTGCGCTGTTGATTGTTTTTCCTTATTTCGGACCTTAGAAATCGATTGGCATCATTAGTTTTTCGATTTATCGGTACAAATTCAAACAAAATTTTTTTCGGAATTTTTTTCAATAATTTTAAGCATTTTGTCCGGTTTAAAGTCATTTTTCTTGTTTATATTCTTTTTTTCCTGCTCAAACTTTATTTGCTACCAGCATAAACTACTGGCTTTGTGAAAATGTATGTCTTAGTGACGAATGTGTTGCCGTTGTGTTTTAATACATTTTTATACATTTGAAACCGATTTGCGAGAAAATTGCTACTACCGCCTAAACGATTTAATCTTATCCTTCACTCCCATATAATTTTTTTCTGAAAATAATCTAAATAATCCTTATACATCATTTTATTTATGAAATTAAAAAAAAAGTTTTGAAAAAAAAATGTAGGTATGTTTAGTCTAAAAAACAAAACGGCAACACCGGCAATTCTTAACACATAGATTTTAAAGCATTCTTCATTACCGACGTTTTACAACAGAAATTATAAAAAATGGATCTGTAATTTGCTTAAGAGACTCCACTAAAAAATAATAAAACGATAACAATGCAAAAAAATTCAAATTTTTTGAATTTTTTCAACAAAAACTTGCTAAATTGTTAAATAAATTGCATAAAATTGTTTATTTGTTTTATGTTGGTAGTTAATTACGTTTGAGTCCAATAAAATAATAGCAATATAAACAAGAAAAATGACTTTAAACCGGGCAAAATGCTTAAAATTATTGAAAAAAAACTTCCGAAAAAAATTTTGTTCGATAAATCGAAAAACTAATGATGCCAATTGATTTCTCAGGTCCGAAATAGGGGGGGGGGGACAGTCAACAGCGCACTTGTCTCAAAAATTTTTTTGAAAAAACTTGCACAGTGAAATCGATAAAAAAAGATGACTGACCTGTTTTCATGTTTTATTTGCAGATATTTTCAAAGATGTTTTTAAAACAATTTAAATGAAATCAAAATATTACTCCTGAAAATTATTAAAAGTCATACAAAAAACTTAACATCCTTTCACATAAAAATTTTTTTAAAAATATAATGCACAACTGCGTACTTGCGAGTTTAAGCTTTGTATGTAAAAAATCATAAAAGATTAATTTTTATTTAATTTTATAAACAAAGTAAGAAATATATTTACATAAATGGTTTTAAACTCTAAGTCATTTCTGTTTATTTTATAATATTTCTTTTTTTTAAACTGTCTCATAGTCATGGCCACAGAAAAAATCATGGTTTTCTAAGGGAATTCTAGTTTTTCGTTTTGTGTTTTTATTGTTCTTTTTTTTAGTTTTTTTTTTTAATACCTTCACTTTTTTTAACTGTCTAACTTTCATTGATTTTGAAATTTTTAGTTTTATTCGAACAAGAATTACTAATGATTTAAACTTGCCTCATAGTTTTTCCTGTTCATCCAACGATTTCTGAAATTTTGTATCTCTGTGTATCTTAATGATTTTACAGTATTTTTATCCTTCATTTCTATACGATGACATATTTTTATTCAAAAAATGGGTCATTAAGAAGCATATAAAATTTCTTCTGATTGTATAAGATCAATTTACGTATTTCTCTTAAAATTGTTCAACTTTGTTTCTAAACAAAAAAAAAAACCTAAAAACAATTTCTAACATCTAGAAAAAAAAAACGAATTTCTAAAATCCTGAAAATATCATAGGTAAAAAAAATAGAAAAACAAATGGTAGTAAAACCAAAAGAACAACTGATTTGTTATAAATTCTAAATTCTGAAAAAATAAAACTTTTATTACCTCTACCAAAAATGTTATCAAAATATTTTCCTGGTCTAAGCTTTAAGTTAACACCTCTTCATAAACCAACATTCACTTACATTTGAAAACAACTAACTGCCTTGAGCGTAATATGCTAATGTCATTTACATTTTTGAATTGCAATTTTTTTTTTCTAACCAGAAGTTGACTATTTTTTTTAGTTTTTCATAGTTTAGTTTTTCATTCTGTTCATTTATGTAGTGCAGAAATTTTACAAACCCGATAATCTGCTTTAAACTTGTCCAGGTCAACTTAAACTTTCACCGAGTGCCAATTTCATTTTATTATTTTTTTTTTTTTTGTTCTGTTATTTTTGCACCAACTTACTCGTACTCGTACTCGGAACATGTATGACATCGGAAGCTATATGTAAATTTTGTCCTTCAATTTGGAGTTCTCGGTTGGTGTTTTACATTTTCACTTTTTTTTTTATTGCAGTAAAAAATGGAACTGTGGTTGGTTTTTTATTCATTTTGGACTTATTTTTATTTATTTATCACCCTGTTATTTATGGTGGGTGTTTTCTGCCAGAGGCAAGTTGGGGTTTTCATAAAAAAAAAAATAACAAGAAAAAATATAATAACACTCCCTGTTAACAGAGAGCCGTTTTTTTTTTTAAATGAAATAGTGCGACAGAATTCAGTGGGTGCTAACAGTTGTGTGTTAAATGTCAAATGATTAACCTAAAAACCATACTACCAACTGGAGAGGGGCTTCATTTGCCCCCCATTCCCCCTATATTTGTGTGTCGAAAGCGAAGCTAAAGCTGGAAGTCGATGGATGGATAAATGCGGTGATTATCGATTCCATGCACATGATGGTGATGATGATGATAATGATGACAGTTTTCTTGCCGGCAAAGAAATGTTGATGCACAACTAAATAATATATTGTATATGTTGTGTTGTGTTGTCTCGGTCAGAGTGTTGTGTTGTGTATGTTGAGTATTGCGAATCTAGGTCAGAATTTATGTGGCCAAACTAAGTTGTCTTCCGTATGTTCGCCCCGTCAACCTAGACATAGACAAATGGTATACTTTTACATGAACTAATGGCTCTAGTACTTTACTGCTGCACATATTGAATAATACGAGTATACAACACACAAAGGTACATTATACATATGGTCAGGCCAGAGTTTGATGCAGTGGGTGAATGGCCAATGAATGATTTATTGTGAGCTCGAAGCAAAAAAAAAAAAATAAATAAACTACCAACATACTTATAATGGAACTCAATTTGTACAGAAGCAAAACTGCACTATACAATAATGTAGTAGACCCCTGATGACGACGACGTGTTGGAAAATAAAAGTGAAGCGGTGAATACAAAATGTTTGTGAGTTTGCTTCCGGGTTAAAAGTTGGACTATAAGTTTTCTTTTTTTTTGTTGTTGTTGATAAATTAAGGTTTTATGTGAGGGCTAATTGGGTTATAAAAGTACGAGTATCTATAAATTTTGTGTTTTTTTTTTAGTCTTAGGTTGTTGAAAGTTTTTAATTCACTTTTAATCGAAGCATTTTCACGATGTTTACAGGGTGTTTCGCAATTATTTAGTCTGTGGACTTTATTTGTTTTTGATTGTTAATTTAAATGTTTTGTGGAGTGCTGAAAATGAATCTAAAATTGTTCAGTAAAATTTCTTATAACAAACATGAGAAATACAGATTTTTATATATGTAAGCATGTATATTCCCCAATAACTTCAAAACTATTTATCACAATTCGATAAATGAGTAACCGTTTGAAACGTCTTGATTATCTGCTGGCTAAAAGCCTTGTAAAATTTACTAATATGACGCCATCAAGAAGAAAAATTTAATTGGCTCAACGAAATGGCTTTCATTTGTTAATGAAGAACTTCAGCAATCAACGAAAATTGTAGTATTTTAATGAAATTTTTCATAAAAATTTTTGATCGAGAATTAATGAATTTTTACATCACTTTACGAAACTTTTTCATCGATTAACGTAAAATTTAATTAAACACGGTGATATTTTTCATTATAGTCAATGTATTTTTTGATTAATTTATAAAAGGAACTTTCGTTAGCTAACGAATTTTTTCGTAAATTTTATGAATATTTTAATAAAATTATACGAAAAAATATTCGTTAGCTTACGAAATTTTTCGATGTATTGATTATTTTTTTTTTAGTGGATTATAGGTACTTGCATTCTTTTCGTAGAATTACGAATTTTTTCGTTAACCTACAAAATTTTTCATTCATTTTTTTCCTTTAATTTTGGAATAAAAAAACCTGAAATTCAGAAAATCCGCTGAAAATTTGTAACCTTAAAAAAAACATATTTTGAATTTTTAAGAAGAAGATTGGTTTTATAATACAAATTCTATATACTACTGAAATCAGTAACAAAAAATGTAGGTAGTGTATGAAACGATTTTCGTAATTTTACGAAATTTATTATTTTCAGTGTGCTTTATGAAATTATAACTCTTAAATAATTAAACAAAAAAATATCAGTTAAAACATTAATTCAAGATAGTTGATGATATTTACCGCTAGAGAGTGTAATATTAGATAATGTTGCAAAGCTTATAACAAGCGGACAAACAAGACGCTTCTAATGATACCTCACTTTTTAAATTGTGATAAATAGTTTAGAAGTTATAGAGGAATATACATGGTCGAATGTATAAATACTTTTTTTTCTTATGTTTGCCGTAAGAAATTTTGATGGGCAACTTCAGATTTGTGATAAGCAACACCAAAAACATAAAGTTGAGTACCCAAAGCAATTACACTAGACCTTTCCACTTTTATATGACTTTGCTATTCACATGTTACACGATTATTTTTTATAAAGACTGACCAATAACTTTGAAATAAAACTACAAGTTCAACACTTGACAACATAAAAAAAACCCTAAATCAAAGCATTTCATCTATGCATTCCCTTGTGCCTTGTCAATAAATACAAAAAAAAAAGTAGGATTGTTCCTTCAAATAGACCTATCGTTGAAAGGGCGTTTTAAGCTATCTAACATTGATGTAGCGTGAGAAATCTTTATTGCACCCAAAACACCTTAACTTTAACGCTATCATCGTGTCATTTTGACTGATAAAATCAAACTTTTTTCTAGAACTGTAGCCCAACCTAAATTTTATTTTAAGGTGAAGTTTGTAAAAGGTTTGTCTTGCAACTTTATCTATATCTTAAGAACCCATTATTGGTGTTATTAGGCTGTTTTCAAAGTGTTTTTTCTTTACAATTTGATAGAGAACAAATGTAGGAGTTTTGTTAATTTATTGTTTTGTAAACATTCAGCGATAACCTTAAGATCCGACCATAAAATGTTTCTTTGATAACAAAAAAGTTTTTGTATTTATCTTTTTAAAGTGTTGCTTATCTACACTGTAAACTTTATGTCAACTTCATTTTAAAAAAAACAAGTGTTCAAACGACGGCAGCTTTTATGTGTTCAAGTTGATACAAATATTTATATCAAATTTTCTAAGTAAGATAAGAAAATTAGCAAAAACTAAAAAACACTCAACACTCGGCTTTTGTTTATAACCATATCTGTCGGCAAAAAATTTCAAGGTTAACTTGAGAACTATTCTTGAATGTAACCCTGCAAAAAAGTATTATTCGAATATTTTTATTTTTGTTTTTTATTTTTTCGCCATGTTGAGGTTTTTAAATTATAGGTTCAGAAATCCATAAATGGTTAAGTAAGTAGATTCCTCTCCGCAAAATGTGTGCTTAAATTTTATACAGATTTTACTTCTATGGGTTATTTTATGGCAACTTGAATGAACTTTTATGGGATTCTTATTATTATTTATGAAAAAAAGAAGAAAAAAAAAATAGTAGTTTCTGTGGTTTGTTTATTAACCACATTAACAGCACAACGCACATGTTTTGTTGTTTTCTTTGTGCCAGCCACCTTCGTTAGGTAGTGTTTATGTGTCGAATATAAATTTAATGCAAATGCACTTAAAACCCCAAAGGGGAATATATTTAGAATTTATGAGAATTTTTTAAGATGGGAAGGTGGTTAAAATAGAAATTTACAGAAAAATTGAAGTTATTTGTGTCAAATACGTGTTTGAAATAAGTCTTAATTTCCATTGATCTGAATTTGTTTTGTTTTTTGTGTGCTTAAAAATTTAAGTTTTATTTTTTGAACATGTTTAAATAACTTATTTATTTGTTTTATTTCTTTCATTTCAGGTAAGACTGATGCGAAAAATATTTCACAGAATGCTTAATTTCAAAAAGAAGGTACATTTGTTCTATTAAAACAAATTTTTGACGGATGCGTGAAACTTAACTTTTTTTGAAAATAATAAAGTGAATTTTATAAATAAATACATTTTAACTGTTTAACCCAAATTCCTTTTAAATCAACATTATATCTATCTCCATTGATATTCAAAACCCTATAAACAAGTGATTTTTATAGGGACTACTAAAAAATTCCTTCAAAAAAAGCAAATTTTCTGCGAAAAACTGCAAATAACAATTTGCCTATCATCATCCAGCTCACTTGAAAAAAAATTATAAACAAAAACCAAAGGCTCTTGCACTTTAGTAAACATTTGAACCTCATTTGGCTATATAAACGCTCTATAATCGTTGAAAATTAGATTTTTTTTATTTGGAAAATGCAAATTCAACTCCAAATCAATAACAAAACGGGGAAAACTGAAAAACTAAATTGGCTTCATTTCGATATTTATACTTTGTGCTGTAAGCCCCATTTGTGTTTATATACATAGTTTTTGGTATAAAAGTTGGCACAGGCAAAAGTTATTCTCGGAGGGCATTGGCCATTATGGAGTTTTTAGTGCGTAACGGAAATGAGTGTGTATGCAAAATAATTCGAAAACAAATAGAATAAGAACTATGTATAGCAAAAGTTTAGTTTGAAATTCAGACTGAATGTTATTCTGAGAATTCTCATAATAATTCATGTGAAGTATGTTTGATGGGTTTTATAGATCTTTTACTAAAGGGATATTGAATACTTAAAGGGACAGTTTTGGATTAGTTGAAAAAATTAATAAATGCAACTAAAAAATAAATTAAAAGCTTTTGTTTTTATTTTAAGTCTGTACATATATTATTACATTTAAAATCGTTATTTTGACAAATACTTTTACAAATAATTTAAGACCAGTTTTATCAGGGCACCAATTTAATTCAATAAGTTTGTTGTTAACTCAAAACACATCAATTACTTTACCTCAATACGTAAAAAATATTCAAACACGATTTTATTTACGAAAAAAATAATAAAAATTATACCATATCGTCGGTGAAACCAAAAAAATGTGTAACTCCATTTTAGCAAATTTTATAGGAGAACAATAAAACCTCATCATTTTGAAGTCATTTGTATGAGTTTCCATTTTCTAATTTGCTAATAAAATAAAAACTTTAAACTTTAAGCGGATTTCCAGTTTATGGAACGGTAGATTTCAGGTTTGGCTAACAGATGGCATTCAAATCTAATTTTCAGAAAATTTATCTATAACTTGTAGATAATGTGCTCCTTTATATTATTACATTTTTTGTTTTTTTTTTTTTTTTTGTTAAAGTAGTCTTTCAAAAAGAAAAAAAAATTTTTTTGATTTGGTCAAAACTCAAAAATTTTGAATGTGTGTACAAATAGCTTCTAAAATATGAGTTTTTTGACATATATTTTTAACTCGTATCATAAAATATAACGCTTTACACAAAATAGCTGAAGATATGCTTTAGTAACACTTGTCGTTTTAAAGGTAGTGCGCTCAAAAGAGTGGTAGGTATATATAGAAATACCTATCGTTTTTTTTGTCAAATGGTCAGTGTTATCCAAACAAATTTTCATAGCATGTGTAGATTATGTGTTTTTTTACATATTTCAATTAAGTTTTCATCCCTCCAGAGCTGTAATTAAAAAACAATTTTTTTTTTATTTTGACAAAAATCAAAAATATCAGTTTTTTTTATACTTAACTGAATCATTTATTTGCAAAACATGATAAGTCCACTTTTTTTCAAAATTCGTTTTTTTGACTAAATTTGTACTCGAGGGATAACCACGTCTGTCTTTAAAATATGAAGTATCTACTCCATCTATATCCGATTTTACAGCTACGCGAAATATTTTTTTAGTATCAAAAACAGAATAAGTCCCGGACTTATCATCTTTTGAAAATAAACAACAGCTTCTTTTTGGGTAGGGTAAATTAGGGCATTATGGCATACCTAAGCACAAACTCAAATAACTTTACTACGGACTACAATTTTTACTTCAATCATTTTTTTTAATTAAAATTCATAAGAACGTAACATAAATAAATTATTTAAGAATAAAAATTCAAGCTTTTTAACAAAAAATAAATTAAATTAAAAATAGTCAAAAAAAAACCATATTGCCCTATGTACGGGCAATATGGCGAACCCTATTTACTTCGGAGCTCTTTACTTTTTTTTACGTATATTTGACATTTCTGAAATATAATTGTAAATAAGTTTCATAAAATTAACGTTAAATTGAGGTTATTTTCAAATTTAAAAAAATGCAGAGTTACTTTTGAAATTAGTTTTACATAAGGGCATTATGGCGCAGTCGGGTATAATATAGCGCCATAATGCCCTTATTACATCTGCGCCATATTGCAAAATATACACATATTCACAAAACTCCAAAAACTAAACACAATTCTTACTTCAGTTAAAATATAACAAGTGATATAACCAAACCAAAACTGTACTCTGCGTTTCACTCTTTACAACAAACACGTGCACTGTATACTTACCGAGATACACACAAACAAAAACAAAGCGATATTATATTGGAACCCAGAACCGGTATATTTTTTTTGTTTTTTGTTTGCCACAAAAATAATAGCACTGACCTGCGATCGTCACAAGGCTAGTGTTCGACGAAGGCCAAAGTTTCTGCATTGGTTTTATTTAAATGCGAGTATTGGAAGTATGGTAGTTGAGAGGTGCGCCATAATGCCCGAAGTTACCCTAAATGGTATATTAGATTAATGGCTGAAAATCTTAAGTTTAAAGCTACTTTAAAGTTAAATAAGCAGTCCGGACATTGTATTTTATTCTCAAATACAATTGTTTGATAGACTGGGGCTAAAAGAAAAATTGCATATCCATTTAAAAACTAATTTCACATCCGTTTTTTTTTTCAAAGTATGATAAGTCCAAAAGCGTTTTTATTTTTTATCTTTTGAGCTATCGCTCCAAAAATTAAAAACGAAACGGTATTTTATAGCTAAGCAAGAGTTCTACAGAATGTATTTTTTATAAATTTTTCTACGCATATCAAAAGAAAATAGAACGTTTTTTTCTTCTCCTGAAAAATTTAAAATCATGGACTTATCATGTTTTGCAAATAAATGATTCAACTCTTCTAAAATGCAGTTTTTGAAAAATATTTTAAGTTTATTTCATAGTCTATGATGTTTTCCATAAAAAAGATTAAGAAGTACTTCTTCATAGCTGCCATCGTTAAAAAGATATTAGCTTTCAGAGAGAGGACTATACATTAAAACTTGAATAACTCTTTATGCACACATGGGACTTTTGGGGACTTTTGACATTTTACTTTAATCGACATTTAAATGCTTTGTACCAATTTTTAGCCCTATGCGAATTATTTCTGTATTTGCTCGTTTTTATGTTTATTTTGTCTGGAATAGTAATGCCAAAAAAATAGTTAGTTTCGAAAATTAAAAGCTTTTTTTTTAGAAACATAATGCGTAACATAATTTTTTTGACACATTATTTTTACCATAAAATAATATAAACAAAACGTTAAAAAATTGTTTTTAATTTTTAAGATTTTTTTTTAAATTTTAAACGCAAACTTAACGTAACTTAATATCATTCCATTGAAAACAATGGAATCCGTAATGATACGATACTACAAAGACTACAGGTCAAAACAAAACATCAAAAAGCAAAAACAAATTCTTGTTTACGTTTTCTTCTTCTTCTTAACGTAAACAACTTTCCGCATGTTTATTTTGAGCCTTTGCATATGGGGTGCCCAACTTCTTGAAGTGCTCTAATATCTTATTGCCATGCTTGATTATTATACATAGGGTAAGGTGGTATAAGAGTGCGCATTTAAGACAAAATACCAAATAAAACAATAACAAAAAGAATTTAACTACTTTTTTATATATAGTTTTTAGTTTATAATCAAAGCAACGAAAAAAACTTAAAACTGGTAACAAAAATGTATTAATTCAAAAGTTATAAACAAAATACCACATTAGGAAATTTGCGCACTCTTATACATCCTATTGTGTAAGAGTGCGCGGCTTAGTTTGTAAGAGTGCGCAGCTGCGCACAGGTGTAAGCTCGCACAAAAGTCGCAAATAAAATTGCCTATCTTTAAATAAACAGAGTATTTTTCAACCCATCACTCCTTGCATGAGGAACAATCAATTTAGTCTTCGATTAATGGTTCCGAGAAAAATTTCAATATTTCCTAGTTACTTTCATTCGCTTGTTTTTTGTAAAACTTTTATTTGGTTTCTTTTTGGTTGGAATTGCTTTTTCTAGCTGCTGTTTGCTGGTATATGGACAAATGCCAGTTATTTTGAAGCCTTGGATAGCATTTACTGCTCTTATAACCCGCGCACTCTTATACATCATCATGGTGCGCACTCTTACACGCTCAGACATGTAATCGAAGAATATATATATATTTCACAATGCACTTTATGACCAGTCTTACGTGTTCCTCAAATGTTTCTTTTTGTCGACTTTTTAATGTCCCATACTTTGTTTATTGTTATTTTTTGTTGTTAAGCGGAAAATTTAATTTATTTGGCAAGAAATATTGGAAAAAAAAGTACTAAAAAACTTAAACTTAACTAGCACCTCTGTTTACAAACACATTTGCATGAAATTTTGATAGCAGATCAAACTCATTTAGATCTTTCCAAAATAAGTGCATTCAATCTTATATTCCCTTTCAAACCGTAGAAAATGGCCTTGCGCACTCTTATCAACCGCGCACTCTTATACCATCCTACCCTAATCAAGTACGAAGACCTGCCAAAAACTTTAAAGCGACTTTTATAGCTTTAAAGTTCAATACTTTAGATCGAAAAAAAAAAATGAAAAGAAATATATGAAATATAAGAAAATCTGCTGTTTTTATTTTCATGTCACACCCGTAACAAAGTTAAATTTGTTATTGAAACCTTATGCGTTTTGTAGTTAGGTTACTCATGTTGAATAGTTCTTAAAATTATGAGTAAAATTATCACACCCAAAACCGCAAAATAAACCCATTTGCCCATTAAAATATTTTTCTACTACCTACAATTCATTTATAACAGCAACTATGTTCGTCTACACAGTCGTCCTTATTTTGTATATGCAATTAATCTAGTAAATGTCTACATTTCCATTGCATGTTTGAAATAAATTGTTGAAGCTAAATCGGTTTTGCAGAAAACTTCCGTCAGTATAATAGTGGGATTATTGTGGTAATTTATTTTGTATCGATGGGAATGTTAAGTTTTAAAGTGGTTATCAGAGCACTAAAAACCTATGAGTTAGTACCTAAATATCTAGGTTGAATAATTTAAATGAAAATGTTCGTTAAATTTGAAAAATAGTAATTTGTACAAATTGGGGTTTTTAAATGTCGAAACCTAAATAAATAATATTCGTTCTGAATTTTATCTGATTTAATACTGACAAATATTTTGCAAAAAGAATGACCGCTTTAAAAGAATAAAACCCAAAACTGAGTAGATTTTAAACGCCCCAACCGCAATTTCCCATTTCAATATGTATACAATAGGGACAATTAATATTACTGTCCCTTCATGGTTTAAGCCTCGATGTCAAAAGACCCTTTTATACATTTCCCTTTCCAATTGCTTATTTTTTTTGTTCAACAAAACTCTGTAAAACCAAACTAAGTGCAAACAAAAAAGCATCAATTTCTTCACACAATGAATCATCCCAAAACGGAAATGCATCTTTTCCTTTGTTATACGCCTTCTCCTTATGCATTTGCCATTGAACCAATAAACCATACATATATTCATACTTCTGCACATATAGAAATGTGTTTTTGACAAAAAAAATTCCCTTTCTTATTTCAAAGTTCGAACTTCCGCAGACCAATTTTGTATAGCCTGCATTCAATATGATGACATAATTGGGCAAGCATAAGAAAAGATCCAGAATATACATTTAGAATCTCGATCCAAGATAATCCATTGAAATGGCAAAACCGACCAAAAATCGCTTAGAAATCGGTTAACGTACAAAATGAAATATTTCTCTTTTGGCTATATTTTTTCATTTCACTCCCCATCTTTCTTTTGCTCTCTTCTTGAGTTCAATCTTTGTTTGCTTAGGAATCAACTTAAGTTGCATCCGTTTTTCTGACCATATTGGTAAAGTTGAATTATGGTCCATAAATCGATGGAAGAAGAGAAGAAATCCAAAAGAACAACGACGACGACGAGCTATATAAACGACTGGAAAGAGTTCAAAGCCCCAAGTAATTGAAGCAGACTTTGTTAGTTGTTGTATTTTTTTTTTTTTCATGTCTTCTTTCATTGAAAAAGGGAATCGAACAAGCTTCTGCACTATGATGATGCTACTGACTCACCCAGAACCCGAACCAGAACCAGAAATGGAAGAACAAACTTCTGCAGCAGCGCAGCCATGATGATGATTTCATGGATAGAAGAGGAAATGTGTTTACATGCGTTGCTTTGGGCGATATGGGCATGGACTTTGGGTTGTGGCAAAGAACGCTTTTAACTGTGAAGCAGATGGATCGATTGATAGAGATAAATGGTGCTCCGAGCATTACGCTTATAAGGTGCCTATTTAAAATTCCAGCTCATTCCCTTTATTTCTATACAACGCAATATGGTCATTAATACAGCATTATTTTCGAAAAGACCATTAAGAATATGGTGTGTTTAGTGTTCCCATACTATGTAGAAAATCTAATACATATCTACTAAGCGAAAAAATATCAGATGAATCGTATATTGCTAAGTATAGTAAAGATGCTTTCATAAAAAAAGTAAAAACTGAAGTTTTAGATATATTTCGAAAAATGTTATGATTCCTAAAAAGTTATAAAAAAATGTATTTACTAAACCGATTTTGTATGACTGGCCAAAAAAATGGAATATGTAGATGAATTAATATATCGTTCATGAGAAATGAAAGTAAATTTTTTGTCAAGTTTCATGAGGGTAAACATTTTTGTTATTTGCTAATTTTTTTGTTCAATTTTAACTGTACTAAATTGCAAACACAAAACCTTATGTAATTTAAAGTCAAAAACTTCTTAAATAATTTTTTCATTATCGCTTCGTTCCCGACTTTGCCAACTTTTTAAATTTGTCAAAATAACTTAACTAAACAAAATTTAATTTTGGAAAATAAGTTTTTTTTTTGTTAAAAATTTAACCTTTTTGAAAATGACAAAATAATTTTTTTTTTTTTTTTTGACTGGAGGAAATCTTCAAAAGACACTTGGCAGTATTTGACACCAAGTAGTGTGGGACTCTTAACCACTAAAACCACCTCTTAATCAGGACCAATCCTGAAAGATCGACATCAGATTTTTCTTTCTTAACTTTGTAAAATCACTTTGGGGGAAGTTTAAACTTTTAATACTTTCCCATATTTTTTAGACCATAAGCTCATAAGGCTTGGTTCTTCTTAATCTCCGAACATGGTTTCTTATATTCAAGACGGACACCATTTCAGAATTGGTATGACTTTGCAGTCTCTGATTGTGTGATACAGCGTATTTTTTAACAACTTCTGTAACCGTTTCTATTTGTAAGTCACGATGTAGATCGCTATTTCTTATGTACCAAGGTGCATTAACTATTCCACGAAGGACTTTGTTTTGGAATTTTTGGATGATTTCGGTATTTTTTTTCTTTGTACAACCCCATAATTGGATACCATAGGTCCAAACAGGCTTTAGTACTTGATTATACAGCATTATTTTGTTTTGGATTGACAAATCAGAGTTGTTACCAAGTAACCAGTACATTTTTCTATATTTCAAGTTTAGTTCTTCTCTTTTCTTTTTGATGTGCTCTTTCCACTTTAGCTTTGCATCCAAAGTCATTCCAAGGTATTTGGCCGTATTGGAGTAAGGTACAGCTTGATTATTATTAATGAATATTGGAATATTGTTTATCTTTTTATTAGTAACGTTTATATGTGAAGGTTTTGTTTCATTGAGTTTGATACGTCATTTTTCGGTCCAAGCTCTCACTGTGTCGACGGCATTTTGTAGTTTTACTGCTGCCTTAGAGACACATTTGTCTCGTTCCAAAATTGCGGTATCTAAAACAAAATAATTGAAAAAAAAATATTTTTTTAAAATAAGTTTTTGGATTTGAAATGCATTTAATTATAAAATATCTCACAGAATGTGATTTTTTATCTAATAATTCTTGCCATTTTTTGGTACATACTTCAAAATGAAGTTACTAAAACTTTAATTTTATAAAATTTTCTGTAGCACTTGATTTAATATTTATGTACTTCATTTGCTTAAAGATACGTTATCAACCAAATTTTTGATTGATTTAAAAAAATTGATTTAAATAAAAAAAAATGATATGCGATATTTTGGAAATTTCTTGCTTTAAAAATTGTATGAGGTATGAACCTCGAAATATATTGGCAAATTTAAAATAGAAAATGGCGTTTTTATTTGAATTATAAGGGAAGAAATACAACCACAAAATAATAAAAAAAAATGCTTGAAAACTCTTTGAGAGAAAATCAAAAATATAAATATAAGAAATCGTTACATTCGTTTTTCATTAAAAGATAAAAGACGATAAAAAGTTTTTTTTTTTAATGGTGATATTACAAGAGTTCTCCTTAAAATCGTACTTAACCCTCTGTAGGCACACCTCTTTTTTGTGACGTGATAGGCACACGGGTGCGAATTTGGTTTATACTTTTTTCAAGTCGCTAGAACTTTTTTCGGTCTCAATATTTTATAGAGAATAATAAATGAAGTTGATGTAAAATTTTCCGAGGAATTCGAATATTGCATTCACAATTTCAAAAAAATATATTTTCACCCTTATAAAGAGATTTTCTTGTGACCACTTTTTTGAAAAATCGTAATTTTTTTTTAATTTTTGTCTTGCCAAATTCGCACCCGTGTGCCGACAGAGGGTTAAGTCTTTGAGCTAATTATTTTTGCGAATTAAATTTTTTTTTATTTTTACGAAAAATTTGGTTTATTTGGATAGAGTAAGTACCTTGATTTAGAATAAATGTTATTGTTTCAACTTACGATTATAAATCCCTTTAAGTTTTTCTTAAAAAGTGCTAAAAACGGATTTAAGGTTGAAATATCTATTTTGAAAACTGGAGATAGATTTAAATCGAGCGGAAAAGAATCGAAAATAATAGCATTAAATAAGCAAGAAAACTTCAAAGAAAAAAAAATGTACAACTACTTTTTTTAAACTACATTTTTTCTTACATTAATTGTTAAAAAAGCACTTCGATTTAAATTTCCATAGAGTAGGTAATTTTTTTTAAATTTAAGTTTTGGTAAAACAAAATTGGCTCTATTAAAATGAAGCAGGTAAATTTAGGATTTTCAAATCATTTCATCAATAACATAAACAGAACAAAATCTCTTGCCGGAAATATTAAATTTCATTAAAGATCCCTTATGTTATAATGTGTTCATGTTCATTCATTATTATCATCTTCTTTTGAAAAATATTGTCCATAAGATGACCCTTTTGTCCCTAAGACATGATTGACCACCTGTCTTTTTAGTCCTGGAAACACCATATTTATCCTTGTTCTTGTTGATTTACTCAACCATAATAATTGAAAATATTTGTCTAAGTAGGTAAAATACTTGGGATAACAAAGCAAGACGAATTACCATATTGTACGACCGGATGACCGGATTTTTCTCACCTTTACAAAGCCTCCACAAAACTTCTTTGTCCCTTAACCACAAGAAATATGTTTTTATATGAACTCATGAACTCGTATTATATTATCCTACAGGTAAAACACGTGAATTCAATAAGTTTTTTTTGCCTTCTTCTCTTCCTTAAATCCTCAGGTAGGTCTTCTAAACATATCTGACCATCCTAAAATTTATGAATGACGATGAACAGACAAGCCACTATAGATAAACATCTAAAAACTCAACAAAAAAAAAAGGATAAAAGGATGTATTTTTTTTTTTTTGTATAAAAACCTTTCTCCGAGATATTATTTCCCATCAAAAGTTGACACACCCCATAAATTGTTATATAAAAAAGGGATAGTTGATGAGATCGTTTAAGTCGCGCCGAACACTAGATGAATACAAGCATATCTAACCTACCTATCCTAAGGTATTTTATTGTGTCGTGCAAAGGATAAAGCATACTTATTTTAGATGATATTTTACCTTTACTTTTTTTTTTGAAAACACAATTGAAAAAAAAGTAAAAGTGACAAGGAGATTTTCTGATATCCAGCTGTCCATCATATATATTTGTCTTCTATTGAAAGAAAGGTTCGTCATTAAAAATAAAGAAAACATAAAATTTGTCGAAATTGATTTTTCTATTTTTTTTCTAAAATAAACAGATGACGTGATGAGATTAGACAAATTGAATTCAATTGAATTACACAATCAATTTAATAAGCAATGTGTCAAAGTGGTCGTAAAATAATTAAAAACTTTGTTCTTTCTTTGAAAGTATGAAAAATATTGAATGGATATATCGTAAATCTTATCCATGTGTAAGTATGGTTGGGTTGTATGTATTGGAACTCGTAATGAATTATGTCCGTTAATTCTTTCAATGTGAAGTTCATGAGATATTAAATTTTCTCTTTTATTAATTTTTAAGTGTAAGATGATACCGCTCACAGTTATGTTCTTTTTGTTTAAAATTAAACAGTGTGTTATACAAGAAATTAATTTTTTAGAATAAACTGTACCTACCTATAGGGTAAAAGCGGGTGAGATGGCATACCTTTTTTGTTTTTGTCATATTTTTCAAAACAAACCACATTTCATATTTCTAACAATGCAAAAATGTTCTATATTCAATATCCAACGTATTGTTTGTAGAATAGAAAAAAAGTTAAAAAAAAACCATCTCCCCCTATAGGGTGGGTGAGATGAAGCATGAGTTTGTTTTAGGTTTCTATTGCCAAATTCATTGCACAAATGGTTGAACGATGTGAAGGAGTCAAGCACCAATGCATGCTGTATAATAGATTGCAACTAGTCGTCTTTTTTAAAAAATTTGAACTTGGCTGAATTACTTAAAAAAAATATTTTGAGGGTGATATGGCACATGCTAAAACTATACTTCATTAAAAAATTCTAGTAGGGAATGCGCCATTTCACCCGCAAAAAACTGCGCCATCTCACCTTTTTGCGCATAACTCATATTCGTAAGCACCCATAAAAAGCAGATAGAACTACAGCTCAGATCTCACACGCAATGCATAACTTATACTCTCTTGTATGTATTGGTGTATCAAGGGCATCTAAGATCCCAACGACTCACAATATATCGGAACAAAAAAAAGGGCGAAAAAAAAATTCAAAAAAAATCATCACATGATTTGCTTTGAATTTTTTTTTATTTTTTGTATCACAGATAAAGAAACGATTACTGGCTACTTCGATTTAAAATATTTAAAGAAAGCTAAAAATATTTTTCGTACATTTTTAGAGCAATAAATGTAAAAGATATTTAAAGTGCGCCAACTCACCCGCCGCGCCATATCACCCGCTTTTACCCTAATATACAAAAAAAAATTCCTTCCATTTTATACAGTAAGGTAATTTTAGGTACCTACTTAGTAAACTAAAACTATTCAATCTATGTAAATAAAATTGGTATTGAGTTAAAAAGTAATGCAGGCCTTTCATCAATTTGCACGACACAAATTTTTTGAACTCAAAATTCAAAGTATTCATTTTTGTTTATACATTTCACTCCAAAAATAATGTTTTTTCTACATGTTTTTTTTTTGGTAACAATTATCTTTTCTAAAAATAAGCTCGAAGTAGATATACTTTTTGGTACGAGTTTATTTCATATCAAACATTTATTTTCTTCTTCGAAGTTTGCATTTTCAAAATATTCTAGTTAATTTTAAATATTTTTTGTTGGTATTTTCACAAAATTTTGCACAAATTTTTATTTAAGGTTTCTTGTTCAACACACTTTTGAAATAACTCTAAGTTTATTAAGTGCATCATCTAATAACCACTTTAATCCACCCTCAACTCAAAATTAATGTAAAAAAAAAACTCATACAGTGGTTGATAAAATATTTCATACAACTTTTATGAATTATAGTGAATGTCTCATAGAGCTTACCACAGACGCCGGACGAAAACAATGGATTTCTGAAACTCATTCATTTATGTGTTTAAACATAGATTTTTGCAAACTTCAACTTATTTTAAGTTTTAATTTTATTCGAACTTAAATAAATAATGATTTAAATTTGTCTCACAACCTTTTTTATGTTCATCTAACGGTGGTTCAAATGACCTCTACCTACTTTGTTTATCTAACGGACTTCTCGGAAATTTTAATCAAAGAGGGTTTTAATTATTTTGAGTATTTTTTCCTACTTATTTTAATTCCACATAATTTTATTTAAAAAAATGCGTTATTGAGTAGCATTTTTTTTTTTCTTTTTCTTCAGTTTATTAATAGGCTATTGATTATGTAGGTAGTTTGGAAAGGAACTAAGACGTTCACGGGTTTTTATTGCAGGAATCGTTGAATGGGTTATAAAAGAAGATAAAACCGCGGAGTGCTATTAAATGAGAGGGTGGAAACTGAAGATAGGGATGCAAAAGCCCCCTTTTTCGTTTTTTCAATATACCTCGTAAACCAAGCAAAATTTTGATATATTGCATACAAAACTTTTTGTAGAGAATTAAATTTTCTATTGGAATAATGTTTTTTAAAAATTGAAAAAAAAAAAATTTCGATACCACAATAGTCGAAACAATCATAAAAAAAATATCAAATAAAATCGATTTTTTGAGTTTTTTTGGTTTTTTTAGTTGTAGGTACATTTTTTTTTGGGTTGAGATAGACATAAACATTGCTCCAAAGAAAAAAAGAAGATTAAATTTCCTTCAAAATGTTGTGCTCACTAAATTTTTTCATTGAAAATTAACCGAAGTATGGCCATTTTAATCTATCTTTTTTTCGCATTTTTAATTTTACTCAAGTAAAAAAGAAAAATTTGAGGGGGAAGTACGATAACTCCCGTTTTTGCGGGAGGGGCAATTTAAAAAAAAAATACTTTCAATAAAAGAAAAATCATTAAAAAACAACGGCAACACTTACGGTTTTGATTGATACTTTTTTCAAAAGCTAGAATTATAAACTTAATTTTAATTTTAAAATAAAGTTATTTTAATCAATTGTTTTTGAAATAAACGAGTGATTCCGATAAAGAAAACCAAAAAAACTCAAAAAATCGATTTTATTTGATATTTTTTTTATGATTGTTTCGACTATTGTGGTATGGAATTTTTTTTTTCAATTTTTAAAAAACATTATTTCAATAGAAAATTTAATTCTCTACAAAAAGTTTTGTATGCAATATATCAAAATTTTGCTTGGTTTACGAGGTATATTGAAAAAACGAAAAAGGGGGCTTTTGCATCCCTATCTTCAGTTTCCACCCTCTCGTTAAATAGCACTCTGCGGTTTTATCTTCTTTTATAACCCATTCAACGATTTCTGCATAAAAAACCCGTGAACGTCTTAGTTCCTTATTACCCTGTTTTTTTCGACATAATCAATAGCCTATAAGGATTAATTTACTTTTTAAATCAGTAACTGTTACAATCACTTCAAGGACAGTGTAGGTGGACCTTACTTTTTCTTGGCTTTCAACTGGAGGTCCCAAAGTTCTTAAAATCTCTTACAAAATTTAATTTCAAAGGAATTTAAAGGCCTTTCGTTAGCATTAAAATCTTAAAAATGTTTTGGATCATAGTATTTTTTTTTATTCTTTCTCGTTTTTATTAAATCTTTGTTCAAAAACAAAATTGGCAACCATATAACGCGAAAATTGTCATTTTTTTAAATTGTATATTACAAATTTAAAAAAATGTCAATTTTGGCGTTATATGGTTGCCAACTTTGTTTTTGAACAAAGATTTAATAAAAATTGGTACAAAAGATGTCAAAATTGTAGTTAATATAAAAAAAACATCCCAGAAATAGTAAAAGTTTTTTTTTTCTGAATTTGGCTCATTTCATACCAAATTGGACTTTGTTTTAAAAATTTTTGAATTTATTTCTTTTAATATAAACATTACTACCCATAATTATACAAGATCGAATACATTTGTTGTATCAAACTATCAAAATTTCTAACTTATAGATTCTTTTTGCAGAAGAAAATTCTATTTAAACGCTTATCCTGGCCCTCATTTTGAAAACCCAATTTTCAATTTAAAAAATTTGGCTAATGTTCTTCTGTGTAGGTACTTATTTTTCTTACTTTTCACCAATAAGAAGCCATTCAAATAATTTTTGACATCTAAATACATTAAAGGGACCACTGTGCGGGCGTATGCGAGTTTTGCAATGGAAGCTTTTTGAAAATTTCGGAAATTGACAACCTCTAATGCGAATTCATATCTAAATCGTGTGGTAAAACTAGTATATAGGAAGCACAAAATTTTCTTTTATATGCTTTACTTTAATTTAAAAGTTATACACTGAGGGAAAAACCGCAACGTAAAACGTAATATGTTCAACGTTGATTTAATGTTGAAAAAACTTACATGAAACACTTTTAAAATAAAATTGAAACAACGTAAGAAATTTTTTATTTTTGTCGGACTTCAGCTCTTGTTCCATTTTATCACCCTATTTTCCAACAGTGAGATAGCACGTTGGTAAAGCATTCGCCTAGAGACCCAAGAGTTGTAGGTTCGATCCTCAGCAGCTGCCAATTTTTTCTTTTTTTTAATAAATTGATGCTTTTTTTCAAAGTTGAAACAACTTTGATTTAAAGATGTTATATAACGGCAAACAACTTTAAACTTACTATTTTCTACTTTGATTTTAAAATGTTCGTCTTCAACGCAAAATCATTCCGAAAAATAGTTGAATCAACGTGGTTTTCGTTGATTTTAAGTTGTTTTTTTTCCCTCAGTGTATTACAAAAATATCTTTTTAATTAAATTTAAAAATCGTTACAATTGGTGAGATTAAAAAAAAAAGAAAAATCTTTTTAAAAAATTCAAAAACACACAGAAGAATATTTACATGTCTTGATTAGAGTCAAACCTTCACGTGATGACCGTACAAAATTTTTCCTTCATTTGTGTAAGAGCCAAAAATACTTGCGGTTAATCTCGCAATTTCGGTTAATCTCGCAATTGCGGTTAATCTTGCAATTTGCCAACCTATAATTTCCCAAAAACTGTTTAACTAAGTAAAAATTCAAGGCTGTTTTCTACTATGTATCGTTTTTGATATTTTTCGAAAATGTTCGAAGAATTCTTGATATTACTGTATTCTTAGCAGACATTGATAGTGTGATAGTAGGATCTCATATTCAATAATTAAAATATCGATTTTAAAAAATGAAAATGTTTGGCTTATACGACGATTGAATGCTGGATAACAAAAACAAATACAAATACAAAACCAACAACAACAAATCTATTTCATACAACAATATACGTAACTTATAAGTGGAGTTTATATTTATAGTCATCGACATCACGATCGTTTGAAATAATTTCGAATTCATATCACATTACTACCACGGCACCACTACCATCACTGCCACTCAAAGAAGTAAGCTACACAAAGTTCTTTAATTGCTGGTACATAGTCCCACTATGCCCCTATCCCTGAACCCTGTGCCTGTAGTTGTAATAGGTCTGGGTTCTGTTCTGAGGCTCTTCTACTTGATATGCTGCATGTGACTGAATACATTCCAGAATACTTTACGCCACCAAATGGTATATTCCATTTCCGTTGCCAAGAGCAAGCAAAAAAAAAAAAAGTATATTTCCCTCGCTGAATGAAGATGGAGACTTCTCTCTGGCTGTCGTCTGTCTCCGTTCTCTGGGCACTCGATGAAAACATGAAATTTGAAGCAGATGATAAATATTCGTTAGTGTTGTTGATGTTGATATTCAGTTCCTATATATTGTATCCTAGTAGTCTCCCAGTCCCAGTCATAGTACCATAGAGTCCCATCATCAATGACTGCATGTCTCCGTCCTGAAGGTTGTTAAAATGTATTTCCCGCATTCGGGTGTACGCCAAACTCCAAAAAGCAAGAGAAAACCATATGCGGATTCCAGATTCCCATTGATGGAGAAATAAATTGTTTGTCAAAACATTTTGGTTTATGACTTCGTTACGTTAAACATCTTATGTAAATCTATGACTTGGATATGGAAGAATGTGTTTGTGAGGCTGAACGTATTTTTGCAGAGCGCAACACATGTGACATAAGAATCTTTTGTGTCAGTTTTATCATAGAGAGGTTTTTATTGATTTTATTTTTATTTGATTTTTTATAATCATGTGAACTGATTGAAATCGGATCCTTTGAAAATGAGGAAAAGATTTTCTTTTTTTTTTTGCAGAGAAGTGTGAATTGATTCTTTTTTCGACACAAGTATAACATTTATCTGATCTTTGGCTTGAGGTCATATGATGATGATAACATCTTGGATGGGAATAAGATTGCATCTCGAATTTCATCTTGAAACATCTTGTGAGTTCATTTTGAAGTATATTTGAATTGCAGCAATCTAATCGCACGAGGCTCGACTCGGCTTTGGCCTTGGGAAATAGATTACAATTTTGAAAAAAAAAGAAAAAAAAATAAGAAGAGTTGTTTATGTTTATGTTATTTGATCTGGAGCTGAAATAACAAAGGGTCTTTTTCTTTGAGTTTTTCTTTCAATAATTTAGGTTAGAAACGATACAAAAGACTGCAATTTCAAGATTTTTGTTTGTTATTTTTTTTCTCTTAAAATTACTGTGACGCAGTGTTGTTGAAAGTATGCTGAGTTCTTTGTTTAGATTAACGATTTTGGAAAGGGAATGAGTGTTGAAATTTGAGAGATAAACAAGGTTTGCAGCATTTAAGTATTGGAAATATATAATAGTTTAACTCAAAATTTTTATCTTTGTAAGTCTGTAAAGAATAGAGAGCTATAAGTTCTGTCATCAAGATATTCAATCAGTTTCCACAGGAAATTTATCTTTGATTTGATTTCAATCCTCAGAGATGAGGTTATAATAAACTAATAAATACCATCTTAAGAGCGAATTTTAACTTGTAAACAAAATTAAATACCTTTATAAAATGTTAAAACTAAGATTTCATAACTTAACTTCATCTCTTAAAGCAAGTTTTAATTAACTTGTTGTACATTTAATATGTATTTAGCCATTTCCACAATCTATAGCAACAAAAACTGGGTACATGAAAAATTTTGGTTAATAGTGTCGTATATTTTGTTTTAATTTTAACCCTTTTTTACATTGGCCTTCATTTTTTCTTGAAATTCTCTTTTTTGTCCTCTTTCTCAAAATCTACGAAGGAAGCCCTGATGGTCAGTGATTAATTCATTAGTCGAAGATTTTTCACTTTTTAAAGAGATATATCGCTCATTTCCTTGAACACTGTCAAAAAAAACTGTTTTTTCAGAAAACGAGTTTTTTTGTACGTAAAAAGTTTGTTTGTGGAAAAACAATTTTTTTCTTTTTCTTAACCCTTTCGAACCCAAGGTATGAAAATCAGTATTAAAAAATGTTTTTTTCAGTGTCATCGTGTCGAAAACATCACAACTAAGAAATATGAATAGCAAAAAGTTATTTTCCAAAATAATAAATAGCAAAACTAATGTGTTACTTTCATTTTACATGTAAGAAACATGCACTGCCTATAACCAACAAAAAATATCGGACAACTGAGAAAATAACTTTTTATGAAATTATAATGTATGCTACTTCTTCTAAGCCAAAAAACCAAACACTTTCTGCATTAACATTTTTTTAATCTT
This sequence comes from Episyrphus balteatus, assembly GCF_945859705.1. Classification (NCBI taxonomy): domain Eukaryota; kingdom Metazoa; phylum Arthropoda; class Insecta; order Diptera; family Syrphidae; genus Episyrphus; species Episyrphus balteatus. The sequence goes on from NC_079136.1 coordinate 46,923,269, forward strand.
TTTTTCAAAATTATGACCATATATAAAAAAGATTTTTTTGCAAAAAAAAAAAAAAACAAAAAATGTGAATTATAGTCCCTTTTTCGATAAAAAAATTAAAGGTATGATATTTGACTAACTTTTTGTAATAATCCAGTAACTAGGCATTATTATCTTTCAAATAAGCCATCGAAACCTAAAAAATTATTTAACATAATATTTTTTACGAATTTTTAAAAATATGTTACATGAGAGTAACGCTGGGTCCGAAAGGGTTAATGGATCTTACGATTTTGAAATTTTTTTTCTATAATCCGTTTTTATAAAAAAAAAAATCTATTAATTTTCTACGTATGGTGATTTAATAAAGGTTAGAACTAGCCATTTTAAGAATTAATTTTTTTAACCTTCATACGGTCCTCGGGTCATTTTTGACCCGTTTTTGGAAAGAAATAAGTTTTTCTTGAAAACCTAATTCTTTAAGATTTAATGTTTTAGGACTTTTCGTAAAGTTTAAAATTCTTGTAATTTCCATGAAAAATATCTAAACTATTAAATTATAAACCAAAGCAGTAATAATTATTCAAATATTTAACATTTATTCTGAAAAAATATTGTTGGGTCAAATTTGACCCGAAACCCTCTTACGTTAGTTTCTTTGAGGACCTTATGAAGGTTAAGCAAGCAATTTTAAGGACCCAAGTTAGTTAAAAGATTTTTTATTTATTTGAAAAATATTTTTTTGTTTTTTTGTTTTAAAAAAATAAAAATTGTTTTTAATAAATTAATCACTAATTTTAAAACATTGTTTTTATATTAATAACACTGGTCTATAATGAAAATCGGGTTTGAACCAAACCATATAATTTGCATGTGCTGATTCCGAATCCAAATTCAAAATATCACTGGCACATCAAAAACTTACTTGAATATAAACAGCCTCAAAATGCGGTTTCGGGTATATTTTTGCAAAACTGTGCATGCAATCTCAAAAATGGTATTGAAACGTATTGTTTTTTTTTTTCAATTATCTCGAAACCAGTTAAATCTTGGTATTCATTAATATGTACTTTAAATGGATTTTAAAATAGCGCTCTTGTCGAGTTTGTATTAAATCAACATCAAGATTTTTGGAAAAAAATTACTAAAAGCTGAAAAATATAATAATATAATTTTTAATATCTCATTTTAAACAATTTGTTCGATTGTTCTAATTTTTCTTTTTTTTTCTTTTCAGGTAAGATACATACATCAAATAGATATTTTATAATTGGTAAGCAGATTTTGACAGATAAAAATTAACAAATAAAAGCAAACATAATTATAAATATTGTATTGAATTTTCTATCTTACCTTTCAAAATAACCGTTTTAATTAATCATCAAACATCCTTTTTTTAATATAATAAAAGTTCAATTTAACTTTTTGTATATAACATACAAAAAAAAACACTGTAATAAGCTTGTTATGGACCACAATTATTCTAATGAATAAACAAAAAAAAAAAAAAAACTCCCAATTACAAGAAAATAAAAAAAAAAGAAGAAAAATAATCCGCAAAAAAAAACCAAACCAAAAAAACCGAAACCAAAAACCTCCTCTGAATGCTGAATGCTTTTTAAGGATTCTTTTATTTTTTTTTTCCATTAACAAAAAAACAAAGCCAAAACAATTTAAATACTTCGTACCTACCTTCCGCAGTTTTTTTTTTTTTTTATTTGTTTCTAGGAATTTTTATTTGTTGTTGTTTTTTTTTTGTTTGTTTAATTTAAATGGAAAATGCATTGTTTTGTGTTTTTTGCGCTGTTGGTTGCTGGCGGGCAAAGCGTGAGGAAAATACGAATTTTCTTTTCTTTTTGCTACCAATCAGGAAAATTCATTGTTCTATATTTTTTTTTTTTTGTGGTTAATGAAAATTAAGGTTTTCTGTTGAAAGTAATATTTTTTTTTTGTTTGCACAGATAAATAATGGGGTAGTGTTTTTGTTTTTAAGTAGCATAATAAAGTTTAAAACATTTTAAATGCTTTTATTGAACTATTTTATGAAGTAAACATTTAAAAGATATTTTTTAATGAGACATAAATAACCGGAAATTTATACAAAAAAAAAAGTTTAAAAAAAGTTTCAGAAAGCGTCAAAAATTTGAATCAGGAAAATAAATATCCATTTTGAATTCGGTGTACTTTTAAAGTATCCTTTTGATTTTTCAATTTGTTGTTGAAATTAATCCCTTACCACAGACATTTCCATTCAAAAAACTTTTAAAGAAAATCGTGCTTTCAATAGAAAAGTTTCAACTTCTGCTTTGGAAATGATGAAGAATAAAAAAAAAAAATCTTCAAAGGGAAATATCCTTGAAAAGTTAAACAAAGTTTGCGACTGTTTTTGCTTTAATTTTAATTATATTTGGCTTCAAAGTACCAGGTGTATAAAGGTAAATTGGTGTACAAAAAAAATTTTAGAAAGAAAATAGAAGAAAACGACTTAAAGAATTTTCAGAAAAAAAAAAAAACTATTTCAAACAAACTTGCATAAAAGATAAGTTTTGTTAAAAATTATAAAGAAATTTCCAATAACGGTTGTCATTCAACCAAAATTGTCACCTGTCGCATTCAAAATAAAAAAAATCCCTGCAAACATTTTAACAGGATTCTTTTGATGAATAGGTATTCCATTGTTCATTGCACAAGTATCTTTTTCAAATAGGTACGTATTCGCTCTCAAGGACAATTTGGGTGTGAAGAATCAATTTCAAAGGACGAAACTCAAAAAAAAAAAAAAAAAAAAGAATCCTCACAATAATAATAATAATTATATTGTTGTGCCGGCAGTCTGGAAACAGAAACATGACACCGAATATGTATATCTCTGGTTTTCGTGCATTTTTATTGTCGTTGGTCCTTCAAATTCTCCTTGAATTGAATGAAAACATCTGCAAGTTATGGTATGGTACCCCGTTGATTTCAGAAAATTGAGAATAGTCTTGTTGAAGAGATGACCATTTATCTTCAAATTCACACAGTGGGGAATTGCACTTAAAAGGTAACACAACAATTTAATGTTTATTGCACTTGAGATAAAGTGGACTTCATACTGTGTCATTATGAAGATAAATTTCAATAGAAATAGATACATTGCAGGTGCAAATATTCTCAAGAACTTGCTTTTGTTGTAAGTGTTTAATCATAAATTGATTATACAATTAGTAAAGGTTTAATCTTCCTTCTAACCTAAATTTAATGTGATTTAAACTAGATGTAATAACCCAAAAGATTCATTTCCTTGTAAATGTAATTTAATTCAATTTATCCAACACCATCACCGCACCAAGTTTGTATAGGAGCTCTTGTGCATCTTAATTACTATCAATTAAGCTTCAACACAACCGCTGATGGTATTACAAAATCTTGGTTAAGGTATTTCAATTATACAAATTGTTAGAGATTTTGTGTCTCACAATATACATAGTTATGCTACTACAGCAGAATCTGTTATAGGTTACATTTATAAAACCGCAACTATACATTAACCATATAAAATACAGGTGGAAGCATTCGCAAATATCGAATAATTCATAGTAGGTATAACCAGACAGTTTTGAATATGGAACAGACTTCTTCCTCAAAATAAGAGACAACATAGTTCGTAAAAATAGTTTGGAAAGTAAAGTTGGACGGGAACGTGTCGTTATTCTGTATTCAATATTTCTGTATGACCAAAATTCTGTATCTGAATAAAAAATTCTGTATGAACATAATTCTGTATTCCATTATTCTGCTTTTCTATTATTCTGTATTTCAAAATTCTGTAAATCCAAAATTCTGTTTTCAAAATTCTGCAAATCCATTATTCTGCTTTTTGGAATTCTGTATATTCCAAACCTTTTCTTTTATCATTTCCAGAGTTTTGGAATACAGAATTATTAAATCAAGAATTTTTTACTTACGAAATTTTAGAATAAAGAATTTTGAATTTGCAGAATTTTAAAATACAGAATTTTAGAATGCAGAACTTTGGATTCCGAATTTTGGTACATACCGAATTTTGACCCCAACCCAAGTTGGACATTAAATATATTGAAGAAGATTTGTCTGGGGGATGGATTTTTTTTTTTTTTTTTTTTTGAAAATCAAATTTTTGAAAACGAGACTAAATTTTTTTTGAAGTTGATTTATCATTGCTACAAAATGGTATATCAACTTAATTTAAAATTTTATTTTTCAAGAAATTATTCATAAAAATGAGTTCTAAAAAACGGCTCTAACGATTTTGATTTTTTTTTTTATAAAAATGCATATTAAATCATAAAAGAACGAATGTTGTGCTTTTTTCATATAAAAGGAATTGACAAAGTCCTCAAGAGCTTCGTTGCATTTTCATGAAAAAGTGTATCTGTCCTTAGCCCTTTGTACTCGATGGTAAACTATAGGTCCCTTCCATCGGTTTTGCTTCATAAGGTGTCATGTCACAAATTTATTTACAAACAATTTCAGTAAAGATCATTTATATTACCGGGAATGTTCAGCTTTGTAACTAGCCCTTAACTCGTTCAAATAATAGCTGCTCTTTTAAGTATAAGGAAGCTGCAGCAAATTAGGCACATGTTTACTTGAATTTTTGAAAAAAAAAAAAAAAAAAAAAAAAAAACACTGCTTCAGGGTAGGCCATTATGTACACCAAATGGCCATTTTCCAAAAGTGAATAATGAAGATTTTTACTTGCGATATAGGTACTATATACCCAAAAAAGTGGGTCCCGGAAGTCCGTCTGTCTGTCAGTCTGTCAGTCTGTCAGTCTGTCAGTCTGTCAGTCTGTCAGTCTGTCAGTCTGTCAGTCTGTCAGTCTGTCAGTCTGTCAGTCTGTCAGTCTGTCAGTCTCTCAGTCTCTCAGTCTCTCAGTCTCTCAGTCTGTCAGTCTGTCAGTCTGTCAGTCTGTCAGGCTGTCAGTCTGTCAGTCTGTCAGTCTGTCAGTCTGTCAGTCTGTCAGTCTGTCAGTCTGTCAGTCTGTCAGTCTGTCAGTCTGTCAGTCTGTCAGTCTGTCAGTCTGTCAGTCTGTCAGTCTGTCAGTCTGTCAGTCTGTCAGTCTGTCAGTCTGTCAGTCTGTCAGTCTGTCAGTCTGTCAGTCTGTCAGTCTGTCAGTCTGTCAGTCTGTCAGTCTGTCAGTCTGTCAGTCTGTCAGTCTGTCAGTCTGTCAGTCTGTCTGTCTGTCTGTCTGTCTGTCTGTCTGTATAAGGAACTAAAGCCTAAACGGATGGACCGATTGACTCCAAACTTGCTATGTAGCAGTTTTTGGAGGCTCTCCAGAGGGGTTTTTGGAATTAATTTTTTTGGACCAAAAATAACGGTACCTGTCATACAAAAATTTCGAAAAAGTTTAATTTCACGAAAACGGCTCCAACGATTTTGTTAAAATAATTCAAGTGTCAGTTTTTTAACAAGATCTATCTTTCGAAGAAAAATTTTTTTTTGCAAAATCATTATTAACGGTACCTGCCATAGGACCGCTTTTTTCAAATCGAATTTTCTGCAAAACTACTTATTGTATTTCAACGAAATTTTTTATACAAAAGTGTTTATATAATTTAAACATAAGCCAAAAATAAAATTTTGAAAAAAATCAATTTTTTGAAAACGGGACATTGAATTTTTTTTTAATTTTGTTTTTAGATGTTGATTAGTGATTTCTACAAAATGGCATACCAATTATATTTTTAAACTTTTTTTTCAAAAAATTATTTATAAAAAATTAGTTTTTTAAAAAACGGCTCTAACGATTTTAAAAATTTTTTTTCTAAAAATGCACCTTTATATATCAAATAAAACTGCATACTTGTTTTGTGGGGCGATTTGATTTCAGATATTGTTTTATTTTTTTGAAAAATTAATTTTATTTATTTTTTTTTTTTTTTTTATACCAACATTTCCCAAGTTTCTATATAAAAAGTCTTAAAAATTTAAGCAACTTGAACTCTAAGAGCAAGTTCGTGTGACCCAGTCGTGCATTTTATTTTTTTATGAAATAAATAAATTATGCCTCCATATTTGGAGTACTTACTCTATATCTATTATATATATTAAAGTTTGGTTTTGTGTACGTTCGCTAACCGGCCACACCGACTGACTAATTTTCTTAATTTTTTTTTTAAATCAAAGAGGCATAAGAGGAGAAGGTTTAAGGCAAAAAAAATTTAAGATTTTATAGGGTAAATAGGGGTAACACGACATTGAAAAAAGAGGCTATTTTCTAAACGGCAAGTCGTAAAGAGTTGACTTTTTTTTTAAATGATAGACAAATTTATTCAATAGTTAAAAAAGACATTGAAAAAATTCAAAAAAATTTCAAACCCAAGTTGTGAAGGTTTTTTTGCAGTCATAGACCTTCGACAATAGACTAATTAGAGGTACGCAAAATTTTGCACAGAAATTTGAGTTACACCATGAGAAAGATATTTAAAAAGAAAATTAGGGGTCTAAAACGGATTTTTTTCATAGGCCCTGTATTTTGAAATAAAAATTTTTGAAAAACAACCTAATTTTTAGGGACATTTTTGAGTAGTCTTTTATTTTTTTGGAATTTTTAAAAGTCTGCAAAAAATCTCAAATTTATAGGAAATATAGGTTTTAATCATGCGCATGCATGTACAAACTTTTGAATTTTTAAAATGATTTTTGACCGAATAACGGGAAAAACAATTTTTTTTTGTCCCAAGTTTTTTGGCCGTTTTTAACAGTTTTTTATTTTTATCTTTTTTTCTTCAATAGATAAATGAATGAAATTTACAGTGTAGATAGATAATGGGCAAGACTATATTTGTACAAAGTTTCAATTAATTTTGTAATGACAAATTTGAAATAACGGTAAAATGAAACTCTATTTTTTAAACACGTTACATCTTTTGATCTGGAGCTTACAAAAATTTGATTTATCTTTATTGAGCATCCTGATAATATTACCTTTCATTTGATATATCACACATAACGCTACATTCACTACAAGCTTCACAATGGTAAATTAAAAAACTTCAGAAATACCTCAAAATACCTGTGGGGATCTGTTGCCCATGACGAGCCACCAGTGCGTTGCAGTGAGGGAAGTACCGTAATCTCAGTGTGTTATTTCGACGTGGTTGGCTTTAAAAAATTCTAACTTCTTTTGTAGTCATCTCAGAAATAAGATTGAACCGTCATGAGAAAGGTGAAACAATAAGCTTTCACGTGATATAAAATTTTTTATAGGTTGTCATTGAAAAAAATTGATTCAATAGCGTGTGAAAAAAAATTATAAGTTTTTTTTGCTTTTTTGATGAAAATTGATCGTTTTCGCTTTTTTTCAAGAAATATGTACGTACCTATGGATTCAAAAAATGTATGAAAAATTTAAAATATTGCAATCCACAGGAAAAAACACAAAATATTACATTTTTTACTGTCATGAATCCATTTGTTATCTATTATATATATTAAAGTTTGGTTTTGTGTACGTTCGCTAACCGGCCACACCGACTGACTAATTTTCTTAATTTTTTTTTAAATCAAAGAGGCATAAGAGGAGAAGGTTTAAGGCAAAAAAAAATTTAAGATTTTATAGGGTAAATAGGGGTAACACGACATTGAAAAAAGAGGCTATTTTCTAAACGGTAAGTCGTAAAGAGTTGACTTTTTTTTTAAATGATAGACAAATTTATTCAATAGTTAAAAAAGACATTGAAAAAATTCAAAAAAATTTCAAATCCAAGTTGTGAAGGTTTTTTTGCAGTCATAGACCTTCGACAAAAGACTAATTAGAGGTACGCAAAATTTTGCACAGAAATTTGAGTTACACCATGAGAAAGATATTTAAAAAGAAAAATAGGGGTCTAAAACGGATTTTTTTCATAGGCCCTGTATTTTGAAATAAAAATTTTTGAAAAACAACCTAATTTTTAGGGACATTTTTGAGTAGTCTTTTATTTTTTTGGAATTTTTAAAAGTCTGCAAAAAATCTCAAATTTATAGGAAATATAGGTTTTAATCATGCGCATGCATGTACAAACTTTTGAATTTTTAAAATGATTTTTGACCGAATAACGGGAAAAACAATTTTTTTTTGTCCCAAGTTTTTTGGCCGTTTTTAACAGTTTTTTATTTTTATCTTTTTTTCTTCAATAGATAAATGAATGAAATTTACAGTGTAGATAGATAATGGGCAAGACTATATTTGTACAAAGTTTCAATTAATTTTGTAATGACAAATTTGAAATAACGGTAAAATGAAACTCTATTTTTTAAACACGTTACATCTTTTGATCTGGAGCTTACAAAAATTTGATTTATCTTTATTGAGCATCCTGATAATATTACCTTTCATTTGATATATCACACATAACGCTACATTCACTACAAGCTTCACAATGGTAAATTAAAAAACTTCAGAAATACCTCAAAATACCTGTGGGGATCTGTTGCCCATGACGAGCCACCAGTGCGTTGCAGTGAGGGAAGTACCGTAATCTCAGTGTGTTATTTCGACGTGGTTGGCTTTAAAAAATTCTAACTTCTTTTGTAGTCATCTCAGAAATAAGATTGAACCGTCATGAGAAAGGTGAAACAATAAGCTTTCACGTGATATAAAATTTTTTATAGGTTGTCATTGAAAAAAATTGATTCAATAGCGTGTGAAAAAAAATTATAAGTTTTTTTTGCTTTTTTGATGAAAATTGATCGTTTTCGCTTTTTTTCAAGAAATATGTACGTACCTATGGATTCAAAAAATGTATGAAAAATTTAAAATATTGCAATCCACAGGAAAAAACACAAAATATTACATTTTTTACTGTCATGAATCCATTTGTTATCTATTATATATATTAAAGTTTGGTTTTGTGTACGTTCGCTAACCGGCCACACCGACTGACTAATTTTCTTAATTTTTTTTTAAATCAAAGAGGCATAAGAGGAGAAGGTTTAAGGCAAAAAAAAATTTAAGATTTTATAGGGTAAATAGGGGTAACACGACATTGAAAAAAGAGGCTATTTTCTAAACGGTAAGTCGTAAAGAGTTGACTTTTTTTTTAAATGATAGACAAATTTATTCAATAGTTAAAAAAGACATTGAAAAAATTCAAAAAAATTTCAAATCCAAGTTGTGAAGGTTTTTTTGCAGTCATAGACCTTCGACAAAAGACTAATTAGAGGTACGCAAAATTTTGCACAGAAATTTGAGTTACACCATGAGAAAGATATTTAAAAAGAAAAATAGGGGTCTAAAACGGATTTTTTTCATAGGCCCTGTATTTTGAAATAAAAATTTTTGAAAAACAACCTAATTTTTAGGGACATTTTTGAGTAGTCTTTTATTTTTTTGGAATTTTTAAAAGTCTGCAAAAAATCTCAAATTTATAGGAAATATAGGTTTTAATCATGCGCATGCATGAGTATTTTGCATAGGCCATTTTTGCTAAAAGTTTAAAAGTTAACATTTATAAACTCATTTTATGAACTTTTCAAGTTTTGATCCTCTTTTTACTTTGAAAACTTACTAATTCACAGTCGAAAATTATAAATAAATACAAGAAATGGCGGAACGAAGTCCGCCGGGTCAGCTAGTATTTTATATATCAGACTACCCTAATTATCTTTTTTGGCAAAAATTAATGGTGGTTATTTGTTGTGGCCTAATTCTTTCTCTTCTACATGGAGTGTCAACACAACACTGTTAAAAATTAATATACAAAAATGCTTAAAAAGTATCAATTTTTTCACTTTTTGCTGATTTTCTTAAATGCTATAATAAACTATAGCAAAATTTGCTACAACTTTGCAAAGCACTGCTTTGGTCTGTTGTAAGCCTTAAGCTTAAAAAAATTAATTCAATCAGTGCGGAGTTACCCTTGAAAAGTGAAGAAGTTCCAATTGTCCTACTGTATTCACAAAGATAAAGTCTTGTAGCCGAAAACCTCAAAAAAAAAAAAATATTTCAAAAAAATATCTCTGGCTTTTCTAAGAAATCAACCAGATAATCGATAAAAAGTTTTAAAGGATACTAAATAATGACTTTAACCATTAAATTTTACTGGCAATTTTGCAACACGGTTGAGTGATAACATAATTTTCTATAAAAATCGAACTCGAGATAGTGATCAATAAGACATCTTAATTTCGCAAAAACCGCTTGACTTTTATGAACCGATTTAAAAAAAAAATAATTTTGAGTAGTTCCGTGTTTTAATGAAATACCAAAGTCCAAAACTAATAGATGATACTTCTTATATTTAAATAAAAACTTGCATTTCGAAAAAATGGACAGAATAAAAGTAACACTACCTCCCAGACTGTATATTGTGCATTTATTTGCTATGTTAGTTCAGAGCGTACACATTTCACCTGTAAGCAAACAGCAAATTGGAACATGGAAGTCAAAGCATGCAGCGACAGCATACATAGCATGCTATCCGAGGTGGATATAATGCTAGCGTATCTTGAGATATAGGTTTTCAACCACACACAAGCCTCAAGTCAGCTGCCGTTTGCTATAGTTGATGTTATTCCATATTTTTCATCCGAACGAAGGAATACGTCATTGTTAGTTTATTTAACTTTTCGTTGCATGTCAGAGACTATGGCGCACTTTGAGATGTGGTATGCATTTTTTTTTTTTTTCCTAACTATGATAAGAGTTTATAGGTAAGTCAGATCTTGCTGAGCTCATGCGCCTACTAAAAAAATCATAATAATCATCTTCCGCATAAAGAGTTAGTGAGTGAAAAATAAACACACATACCCATGATAGGGTGCATGTGAATATAGTATGGTTATGAATACCAAATGAGATGTAATATTAAAAGGGAGATTAGATTAAGAATAATGGGGACATAGTGCGATTAGCTTAAAAAGTAGCTATATGATGGTATAGAAAGGAGTTTTTAAGTGAATGAGAATACTTCAATATGTCAACTATATTCTGAATGAAGAAGAATGGAACTTTATATAATCATGCTAAAGAATTTTTGTATAAAAGACAAGGAAGTTGAAACTATAAATTTTTAAGTTGACTTGAGGATTTTCAACTTGATGAACGGATTTGATATGTGCTTTTAAATATTGAGAGTTGGTATTGGCAAAATCAAGTAATAATCTGAAGGAAAAGCTTTTCCATCCAGACTAAATATTGTATTTTCATCGTAAAAGTCTCAAAACCTGATAGAAAAACTATCAAACATTAAGAAGATTTCCACATCAATTTTAAACCCTTTCCCTTTTTTAAGAAAATCTTTTAATATTAATAACTATAACTATGAACATGGAATTAATAAAAAATCTTTTCATTTTTAGACGAGTTTAAAAAAAATCGTATTAAATTAAATGAAATTAAATAAAATGAAGTTCACTTTAAATTTAACAGATTTTAAAGGGATTCCGTTTATTTTAATAAGAAATCTTATTGTTTTAATACGATTGTTTTTAAAGTGGGCATAATCTTACTTTAAAGTGCCTTATTTTTCTCCGTGCAAAAATGTGCCTTGTTGTTGATGATGTCCCTTGCATAAAGCCCCTGCAAAATCAACCATCGGCAGTTTTCAAATGCTTCTAGGTAAAAATTGAATTATTTTGAATTTACCTTTTTTGTATCGTAAAAGTATATCCAATCTTATGGCAACTTACTTTTTTGTAGTGCATTTCAATTTGGAATTTCCCGACCAGGATCAGCAAGATATTCACATCTTATTCTCAAAAGGCTGTTGACTAAAAAAAAATTATTTATAAATGATAAAGTTATGCAATTGTCTGCTTTATCATATTTTTCATCGACATTTTTTGTATTTTTTTTTTTAAATCAGTGATTTAAATTAATTTAAAGCTCAGTTTTCAAAAAAAGCACCCTTTATTTAAAAAATCTTGATTTTTATTTTAAAATTAACGTCTTAATTCGAAGTGATAGAATCGTAACAGAATTAATCATCAATGATTATTCAGTTACCATATACGAGGCACACGTTTTGAATAAATAACTTGAAGAGTTTTTGTGACTTTTTAATGAGCAGACACTTTTAGGTTATAGGATGTTTTTTTTTTTTTGTGTTTGAAAACATGCATCATTGTATTATTCCATTGAACATATTTCCAATTGATTAATTAATACCTAACTAACTTCCGGTCCATTTAATCGTATTATTAAGTAGTTAGATTATTTTTCTAGAAAATCTCATCAACACACTCATCGATGATTGTAAAATATTTCATTTAAAAATGTATGTTTAATCAAGTTCGAAAGATTATAAAATAAACACACATACAGTTAAAAATTTGATTCATCTAATATAATTTAAAATCAAATCACGAATTATGAGATTAATCCGGAAAGCCATCAACAATTTTTCTATATAATTTAATTAAACATTAATTCTATAACCATACATGAGACACAAATCAACCATTGAATAGAACATACAAATATTTAAAAAATCATAATTTTCAAATTTATATTCATGGAACATTTTGCAGGTTGCCTTTTGAAGGAGTGAAAATACTTGTCTATAAACGTTTTGTTGTCAATTTTGGAACATTTTAAACTTCATAACCTTTATTGTTTTTATTTTAAATTGAATTTATGAATACATAAACATTTCATCAAAACAAACTTTTTTGATAAGATAAAATTTTAGCTAGAAAAATAGCTAAATTTTTTCAATCTTCGTAATAAATTAATACCACCTCTAATTTATTACTGATTTCACTAAAAAACAAACATTATTGATTGCATTTTCTAGCTTTTATATCAATTCTTAGATAATTACATTCCAATGTTATCTTATCACTTATCAATTTTTTGAGTGCTGTTCTTGGCCTATTTGGATAAAAAGGGTTAAGGCTGTTTTTCAGTGATTAGTTTTTTTTTCGAAGTATTTCATTGCATTTTATCTGTTGACCCAAAATATTTGACAACAAATTAATGATTTGATATTGAAATTGATTTATTGCAATTGGAACCACAGTTCTTGTTATCGTTTTTTTTTTTTTTTGTCATACGGCTGCCGTTTTGAATATGGGTCATGTTTTTGTTTACAATCAAACATATGGCCTTACCTAATTTTCCTTATTAATCTTGTTGCATAATTTGGTAAACTCAGTCATTTCGAAAGCCTTTGCGTAGTAGTTGTTTTATTATTTTGGAAAACTATATTTTTCTAAGAATATTGATTTTCTTTTCAAAAAATATTTTCAAAATTCCAGATTTAATTAAGGTTAATTTCCTCTCAGTCAATAGTCACCAACTGGAAAATATAAAGTTAACCCTCTACTGCATATGAAGCGAAATATGGTTTTGTCTCTTTGTATGCACTTTTCTCTTCTCTGTCACAAAAAAATTATAAAGATTCAATACAATCCTCTTCTTTGTGTTTCTGAGAACCCATAAGTATAGTTTTTTCGTGTGTCCGACACAAAATAAAGGTGTATTTTATGATCACAGGTGAGTCGATCGGTCGTGTGCATTGAAATCGAAAGTGTAGAATATATTCATACTTTAAGTGTTAATTACTGCGTTTGTTTGGAAAGAAAAGTGGAATTAAAAATTTATTTTTGATCGATTGTCTTATTATGTATGCTATGAACCAATTTTTATTGAAAAAAAAAAAAATTATTGGCCTGGTCTTGGGAGGGCAAAAAGTACGGAAGCCATATTTGGCTTCGTATGCATTAAGGGGTTTTTTTTTTTCATTTTATTACTTTTTAGTTTTTTTAAGATCTGGGAGTGGGTGAAAATGTTGGAGCAAGACTTACTTTGACAGTGGAAAGAATGTGAACCAGAAAAAAAATATATATAACGGAAAAAACAAATTGCTTTTCTCGGTTCCATGGCTTAAAATGAGCCAAATTTGAATTAATTCTTAACCTTGTGTAATGCAATGTAGGTATTTATTTTACTTTATTTTGTTTTTAAATGATGAATATTTATCTTTTGATTTTTTTTAATTTTATTCTTTAGGTACATAATCTGAATAAATAAAATTAGTAAAATTTCTTACCCCTTAATGCATACGAAGCCAAATTTGGCTTATAAACAAATTTTTTAAACAAATTAATTTAAACAAATTTTTTAAATGTAAACCGTTTTGAAACAACCCAAAGAACCCATGTAAAGCATTTTTTAATTTTTTCGTCCGCTAATATTAATTCATGCAGTAGAGGGTTAAGCTTCAAAATGTAAAACAAATTTTCTGATTGCAAATTCTTCATATAAAATTCTCCTATTCATTTACATACATTTATTCTATAGAAACTGAACTATAAAATTATGACATGATTGAAGAATAAAATGAAAGGAAATGGACAAATAATGAAAAATTAATTGAGATAGTCTCTAATCAAAGTACCTTTATAAAGAGCAACACAAAATGTTTTCATTTTGTGTTTTGTTTGGTTGACATAGTCTTTTTTAAATAATATTTATTCAACCCATTTAAAATGCAATCTTTTGAAAAGAGATAAATTGTAAACCAGGTCATCAAGCAGTAGATACTTGTTTTTTTTTTTTTTTTTTTTGTGAATTTATAAGAAAGCAAAGTATGGTTATGCTTTATATTTGTATAAGTAAGAAGAGAATAATGCAAATGAAAATCAATTTTTAAAAATTAAAAATGTAGATACCAATATTTTTTATCATATTCAATTTTGCACATCCTTTTTGAATTTGTTTTGATTTTTCGTAAATATAAAAAAATGGTAAAAGAAGGGATTGAAATAGTAATATATAATATATTTTTATGTTAGTCTTCATATTATTTAGTTTGCATTAGAAAAAGTTATGTTAAAAATTTATGCAAAAATTGATATCCAAATGTTCACAAATTTCAGTTAAGTTGTTTCTACAGCAGTGAACGCTGATTCTTTAAAAATGGAATTGTTAACGCTATCCAGAAAATGTTTACTAACTTATCAAATATACTTATATTTGGTGCATTATTATAAACATCTTCACAATGTTTTAGATTGTTAAAAAAATATATTTTTATGAAGCTAATTATGTACATTAAAACACATTGCTAAAATTTAAAATCAAAAAGGTGTCTGAATTTTGAAAAATATATTTTAAAAACTGTTGAATTAATCGTTATGATTTTAGACTCAATGATAGACAATTTAGTAACCTCATAGCAAAATGTATTTACTTAGCTATAGAAAAACAACCGTTCTTCAGGGAAAAATTAACAAAAAATAAAAAACAATACACAAAATCCTAGTTTTTAACCTTTTAAGCAAAAACCTAATTTAACAACATTTAATAGCTTTTATTAATTGGCCAAAAGTATAGGTAAGAAAAATAATTAGATACATCCTATCGAAATTCGCTACAAAAATAACGATCTTTTTATGTTGGCCAAGTTAACACTACCACCCTTCAAAATGTAAATACGAGCTTGAAATCGAAAAAAATGTGCCAATAACTATCGTGATTTTGTGGTAGAGAAAAATTTTTCGGATCAGCATATTTGAAACAACGACCTCTTAAACTGAAGTCAGAATAATAATGGTTCAAGTCCATTTGAAATCAATGCATTATACGGAACTTTGAAATGAAAGAAAATCATTCATTTACAGATAAAATAAAAGACTTAATTTTTAAGACCTGACATCATCCGATAGAGAAGTGAATGTGACCCATTTATTAGGTACGTATTCTTGCAATGAATTTCACCAAATGTTTTTTTTTCTTTCAAATGCTTAATTGCTTTAAATTTTGTAATAACACTGGTTAACAAAATTAAACTTTTTTTTGTTGCCGGAACAAAAAAAAATACTTTTCTGAAGGTTTTTGGTGTGCTGAACTCGAATCCGTAGTCAGAAAAAATTAGTCAGCTCCCTTTTTTGAAATATTACCGTTAGAAAATGCAGTACTTCCTGCCTTATTCTTTTATATAAGGTAAATTGTTTGTGCATATTTAGTAACGGTTTTTATAAGAACTATTTTCCACGTTTTTAAATCTGTTTAAATCTTTTCGATAGCCTTTTTACTTCCCGAGATATCCTCAGTTGTTTGCATATTTCATAAATTTTTTAACGTCATCATCTCCTTTATGATATATGAAGCCAAAGCCACTTTCTTCATTTTAAGATATCTCGGACAATAACAAAGATATCGGAAAGATTAAAAAAGTTCTTGAAAGAAGGAAAATAGTTTTTATAGAAACCGTTACTAAATATCTTCTAACAATTTTGCTTATATTAAAGAATAAGGTCCGAAGTAGTCAAAAAAACGTTTTTTTTTGCATTTTCTAACGGTAATATTTCAAAAACGTTAGCTAATCAATTTTTTCTGACTTTGGATTCGAATTCAGCACACCGAAAACCTTCAGAAAAGTATATTTTTGTTTCGGCAACAGAACCCTTGTTAACCAGTGTAATCTATCTTAACTCGATGACTTTCAATAAAATGTAGGGAAAAAATTGCAGCGCCCTTGTTTTCAAAAAAACACCCATAAAAATGAATTAGCAAAACCTAGCACTACCGTACTAAAAATTTTTGTTTATTTGATTTGCTATACAAAATTTGTATTTAATTCGAAGTCAAAAGAAATCTATCACGTCACGTTTATGAACTAATGTCTTAAAAAACTAATTTTGTATCTAAAAAACATGACGTCATAGAATTTTTCTGATTTCGATTCAATACCAACCTGTCAACTCAATAACAAAAGTCATCGCAACTCTTCAATCACAGTCGTCAGTTCAAAAATGCCGCTAATTTAAAATAAAAAGGATAGGTATTTTTGTTACAAGCAATTGCACTTTATCAACTTTAAAAATCCATTAAATTAACTCTTTATCTTTTCATAGAGGTAGGTCATAAAAAATTCAATAAGAAAATTTACACTCCAATATTCATTGAGTAAATATTAGATAAGACAAAGTTTTACACTCTTTTATTGAATCAGATAAAAGATAACCCATTTCATATTACTTTTCAAAGAATAAAAACCTTAACAATATCGGCCCACACAGATTATATAAATATCAACTATCAACACGCGCTTGAATGTCAAATATTGAAAGAATCATTTTCTGTATGGACACTTGACACATTTATTTTCGTAATTCCTAACACTCTTTTTTAAACTATGACGTTTTCAAAAGTAAAAGTGGTTCTTTGTGTTGGACAAATACAACTTAAGTTATTCTCTTATAATATCCTCTAATTGAAGGATTAAAAATATTCTTTATTCCTTCTTTTATTTTAATTGCACAGCAAAAATAAAAGAAATGAAGTATACTCATGCAATCAAAGTGACAAAGTTTGCATCACACTCTTCGTCTTCATTGTCATTGTTCTCATTGAAATGCTATGACAACGTTTTCATAAATATTTAATTGAATATAATCTCCTGTCATTATTTGTTCGTCCATTCTCATTGAACACACAGATACCTCTACAATATGTGTGAATGGTATTTATAAGTGAGAAAAGAGACGCCAGGCGCCTTAATTCTTTTCAATATTTGCCCGGGTTTGCAACGATTGGGAGGGCACGCGAATAAATTGAAATCACCCTGTTTGTTTGAAATGATAAATTTAAATCTTGCATTGACGGAGAACGGTGATAGCGGTGCGACGTAGCATTTTAATGTCACCAAGCCGCAACGGGCATACAAAAATATTGCAAGTCGCATCCAATTCTCGCACCAAAAACTCTCCACAACAACAACAATAAAATTTATAGCTATAATGAATTGTTATCGGATGCCGTTTGATTTATGTAATGAGAAACTAAACCGTTGCGGCTTACCTTCAAAAATGACGCACCATTGCGGCATGTCATCGTGTGGTTGTGATCGTACCTAGTTTGTAACCTAGGAGAGCGGCTTATACCAAGAACGGCATGTAATGGAAGATAAAGTCGACATATTAAGCGAGTAAAGTTATGCGATCATGTTACAACAACATTAAGAGAAGATGCTGGCCGATATCTCTACACCACATTTTTATAGTCGTACACCTGTGACAGTGACAGTCAAGCAAGTCAAAGTCACAAGACAGAGATTGGAACAAGGGAGCACTGAATGTCATCACTTATCGTGTTAATGAAGGCCGCAACTTAAGTTACGACTGTCTACGACAAAGATGTCGACGACGACGGCGACTTCTCTGCGTGGGTGGAAAATAGAGAAATGAATACTTTAGCTGGAGGGAGGTAAGATTAGGTGTGTTCTGCTCACCATCTTGGGTGTTAAATGTCTCAGTGGTTATTTATGGTAAGGCAAGGTGTAATAAACATGGAAAATGTCATTTAATTTTAATTTATTTGACGCTAAGCTCTTGTGTTATCTATCAGCTTTGCGGAACAGCTTCAAGTTTCTTACTTACTTATAACCTCCGTTACGGATATTGATTTTTTTGGTTTGTATCGTTTCTTACTCATTTTGTATTCTATATTGGAAAAGTGTTTTAGCATAATTACTTAGGGTGGTCAAGTTACAGTTTTTTCCATTGAATAATTTACTATCTTCTGGGTTTAAAATTAGTATAAAAATGACCCTTAAGAAAACAAGTTTATGATGCATTTATAAGCAACCATCACGGGTGAGATATTTGCTGTAAAATTTAAATCGATTTTCACAAACCAAAAACTTTGTTTTATTTACTTTACTTTTTGCTGTCATGTTGGTACTCTTACTCTTACTCTTACTCTTACTCTTACTCTTACTCTTACTCTTACTCTTGCTCTTACTCTTACTCTTACTCTTACTCTTACTCTTACTCTTACTCTTACTCTTACTCTTACTCTTACTCTTACTCTTACTCTTACTCTTACTCTTACTCTTACTCTTACTCTTACTCTTACTCTTACTCTTACTCTTACTCTTACTCTTACTCTTACTCTTACTCTTACTCTTACTCTTACTCTTACTCTTACTCTTACTCTTACTCTTACTCTTACTCTTACTCTTACTCTTACTCTTACTCTTACTCTTACTCTTACTCTTACTCTTACTCTTACTCTTACTCTTACTCTTACTCTTACTCTTACTCTTACTCTTACTCTTACTCTTACTCTTACTCTTACTCTTACTCTTACTCTTACTCTTACTCTTACTCTTACTCTTACTCTTACTCTTACTCTTACTCTTACTCTTACTCTTACTCTTACTCTTACTCTTACTCTTACTATTACTCTTACTCTTACTCTTACTCTTACTCTTACTCTTACTCTTACTCTTACTCTTACTCTTACTCTTACTCTTACTCTTACTCTTACTCTTACTCTTACTCTTACTCTTACTCTTACTCTTACTCTTACTCTTACTCTTACTCTTACTCTTACTCTTACTCTTACTCTTACTCTTACTCTTACTCTTACTCTTACTCTTACTCTTACTCCTATAAAAAAATTCAACTATAAAACTGAATCTGATTTTTTTTTAAATCTGGAAACCCTGCCTTACTTGGTATTCCCTTTCTCACTATTAAAAATAATTGACGTATTTGGAGTCCAGTCTGATTACCATTTAACAATGACAATCACAAATGACAGCTTTTTCTTTATATGGGGATTTCCGTCACACCTAAAAAAACACCCTTTGGATACAAAACATGCTGATCAATACGTAAGTTCTTATAATTCAAAAGAAATTTATAAAGAAACAAAGAAGTCAACGATGTATCCTATTAGAACTTTTTTTCAATTAATTCACTGCATGTGATTGATATACAAAAAAAAGCGTGATCGTGCAACCAAATTAATGATGCGCTTCTCAAACTCGAAAATCATTTTTACCTATACCTTCTCCATATGGTAAATTTATCTATTTTGTATTCGTTAAGCTTTTTCAGTGTGCAGTGAAAAGAATAGAACAAAAGTAGATATAATTTATTCATTCCCTTACTCGGCGGGAAATCTTAGTTTTTTTTTATTTTAGGAAAAAAAAATCTCATTTTATGGCCAATTACGGATTTATTTGGATCACAGTTTTATTGTTTGAAATAAAGAAGAAGTGTCATGGAGATTTCACTGATGGGATAGATAACGATTTAGGAAGATTAACAATTAGGTACGAAGTTAAATATATAAGAAGACTTGGTGTGCCTTCCTCTAAAATTTCTTTTACGGCATTTCATGAGCGTGTGTGTGGTTCCTTAATCAATAGAGTTATATTTGGGTGCATAATAATCCGTAAAAGTTTTATTTTTGAAGACAATAGAAAAAATTAAGGAATAGTTTTTAATTAGAATTTTATTTGACATTTTGTGGAAGTATAAAAAAGAAAATCGATTAAGAAAAAAAAACAGACTTTTTATGCATGTTTTATTTTTTAATGAGTTAGAGTTTTAAACAAAGACCTTAAAATTGTAGAAAATGAAAATTTTTAAAGTTAGAATATCAGCATTCAAGTTTTAATATGGTCGTTAAAAAAAAAAAGAAAAAAAAAACAGAAACTTAAAACGATTCCGGTTCAAAATATTTTCAGAATTTAGTTTCTGTATTTTTTTTTTTCTTTAAAACAGTCATAGCACTTTTTATTTCCTCTATTTTTTCCCCCTCAATAACAATGACAGCACCAAAGGACAAACTAAAATAACCTTCCGACAGTTACAAGAAATTTGACCTTGGTATTCATCTTTAATTAAAAATGTAATCTTCAAGACCAAACTCATTTTTCAATAATTTTCATGTGAGTAGATTCTTAGTGAGGCAACAATTAAACATGAAAAGGAAGTGTAAATTATGACCTTGACCTATGATTCTACACCACAGAAAACAAGAAAAAAATGATTTATTGATTAAACATTTTTCTTTTCTTTGTTGGAGAAATTAAGTGGCGACTTCGGATTTTTCATGAATTTTAAGTGCAAGGAATATCGATTTGAAAATTTTGAAAGATTTTAGGTGATGATTTATGTTCAGTGAATTCAAAGTCATACTTTATTTTTGTGTGGAAGTCTTATACAAAAAGTTGGCAACCGAAATATAATTTAGACAGACTCTTTTACAGAATGCAGTAAGCATAAAAGTTACTTTTGTTTTCAATCAGAAACTAACAAAATAAAACGATTTTAAAATTGATATAAAGACTTTACTTTTTTGTTTAAAATTCAATTTTTCATTTATATAAAAATTATATACAAAATTTCGTTAAAACTGACGAAATCGTGTAGGTATCGTAAATAACTTTTTTCGAAAATAAATTTTTTGATCAAAAAATAAATGTTGATTTTTTTTAATCCTTGAGTGTTTCTTTGAACTTATAAATTAAATTTTCTTTTCGAAAACTGTTTGACTTTATGGTTCTCAATTTTATGAGCTAGGTTTATGTTATGTAAAGTATTCAATAAATAGTCGCTAAATTCTGACTAAATGGAGGGTGCTGATTCCGAAAAAAAACATTACTTTTTCTATAACAGCTGTAGTTTTTTAAATCATTCACACATAAAAATTGATACAAATTCATTACATTTTAAAAAAATGTTTAAAGTTTTATTTTACTTACTTAACCGAAATACATTACATTTGAATAAGAACAATATTGTGGTTTAAAATTCTAAGTGTATAATACACATTTCCAAAATAAAAAATAAAATGCACGAGTGGGTCGTTCTTGTTGTTCAAAGTTTGTCGATTATAAAATATATGTCTCTTAGTAAATTTAAAGAAATTAAGTTATTAAAATGCAGACATTTTTTCCGAAAACCCAATATTTTGCTACTTTGTATTTTTGAGAAAAAAAACTAAAAACACAATTTCAAAAATACAAGTCCAATTTTTAATTATTTTAGATCTGATTTCGAGAAAATTGTAATAAGTACTTTGAAAATTTTGTATGACATGTATACAAGTTCTTATTATATTGAAAATAAAAAAAAAAACACTTTCAAAACTCATTAAAAATCATTTGTACCAAATTTGAAAAAAAAATAATTGCCCATCCGTTTTGGCAGTGTAAATGTGTACAGTTGTACCTATCATATTGACCACTAATACAAAAATGTTCAACCCATTCAATCCTCTCGAAGTGTTTCAAAAACAAATATTTTTTTTTGTTGTTTTGAAAAACATTGAAGAATCATCAAAACTTCAATTAGACCCTGCTAAAATATGAGCCCTAAAAAATCAAATGCACAAATAGGTTGGAGTTGCTAAAATTTCAAAAACTTAACTTAAGAATAATTTTTCTTGCAAAAAATAAAAATCGAAAAAATGTACCTTATTTTTATTCCATCATCTTTAAATCCATATCTTTTATATGACAACCTAATAACTTAAATAATAATAATTTTTATATCATCTGAAAGCTTTTTATTTCACCTTTTATCATGTTTCTACCATGCCTACAAAAAAGTAAGAATTTTTTTAAAGCCAACCATCTCGAAAACACGTGTTTTGAGGTATTTTCACGTTTTTAAATTAAAGATTTTGTAACTTGTAGATCACGTACCGTTATGTGTGATATAACAAATGAAAGATAATATTATCAGCAAGCGTATTAAACTTAAATATTAAACTTGTCATGTGCCCTAGATCAAAAGATATAACGTGTTTAGAAAAAGAACATCTCATTATCTCAGAATTTTGAATATGAAATTAATTGAAATTCTGTACAATTATAATTTATTTAATTACCTATTTACAGTACAAATTTCATTAATCTATCTATTAAAACAAAAAAGTTATAACAAGTTGAATGTTCGTGTCGCGTTTTCGTTTCGTCTTGTTTCAAATCACTACGATACTAAAGAAGTTTTCACTTCAAAAACTGTTTTTTTTTTTAAATGTTATCTCTAGATGTAGAAGTAACAATATTTTATCTTAATTTGTCCCAAAATTAATTCTATTAGATAAATACCGTAGTAGGGGAGAGGGGGGCCAAATGTAACACATTTTACTAAAACCGATGGTACTCCTACAAATTTAAAAATAAGTCAACCCAACCTTTTTTAAATAAAAGAACCACATTTTAGCTGCAAGATCCAGCACAAATTTTTTTCAAAACCTAACGGTAATGTTGAAAAATAAATCTTCCAAAAAAAAAATAAGTCGAAAAAAATCGTTACGTTGAACGTTAAAGTAAATCTTCCTTCCCTGAAAGTTGAATAAATATTCTCCAAACAGAGAAAGGTTTGAACTCTGGTACTTATTCAAAAAATTAGTTTACATTAGTTGATAACAAACAGCAATTGTTGTAATGCAAAATAAATAAAAATAAAATAAACGAAAAATCACAATTCACGTGTTAAAAGTAAAAAAAGTCGAATGAATACATAATAAGAGGAGTATTTTATCTGAGTCACACTTTAGCAATCATAAATACCTAAGTGAACAAATCTATAGGTATGTTTTTGCATGTTACAACTTGCCCCGGAAAAATGTTACAACTAGCCCCAGCATGAAATTTTTCACACAAAATCAATTCGAACAAAAAGCGAAACTGATATAGACATAACATTTACACGCAATTAGAGCCAAAACACAAATGCATATAACAAAAAAACACTTAGCACTCTATCTTTTTCGGGTTAAGAGGTAGACCAAAAATAAAATTTAAAAAAAAAGTTACAAACATGCTTTTTTTGGACACCACTAGTATAACTTCTCACCCTGTCATCTTATCTTCAACTGAAGTAAATGTGCCGGTAGATATGGAAAAATTGAGTATTTTTCTCCTTTACGCGTTTCTTAATATTGAAAGGAACATCGTTTTTTTTAGCCGTTAATTCTTACCCCTGTTACTTTTAGCCCCACTCTCCCCTATACAAAAAAAATAATTATATTTTTTTATGGCAACCAGTTACTGTGAGATACTCTGATCCAAAAAATTATAGTGTGTTTTAAAAAATAAATTCCACATTATACAGGCATATACAAAGTCGATGATAATCTCATTTCCCACCAATTAAGTAAAAAAAAAAAAATAATTCTATTTGCCTTGATTTTAAATCAATTAAGTTTTTTTTTTTTCAAATCACCAGTATGTCGTTATTTTTCCCATTGGAAATCTTATAACGATTGAATTATTCAGATTTTTCCAATCCTTTAAATATAAAGGTACCCACATTTATCCCAAGTATATAAAAAAAACATCATTATCATTTTTTTATTATCCAATTCACAATAGAAATTAATTGGATATATCCTTGTGATGGCTTCTAAATTGATTTCATCTTCTATCAACTAAACGACGACAAAGAACGGCTAACGCATCTTATTTCCAAAATGATACTTATACGAGTATAGATTCGTTGAATAATTTTATATCTTATCAGCTAAACACTTATGACTTAAAAGTCCCATTTAATTTGAGTTTTCTCTTTTTTTTTCGTCTCTGGGATAATTTTCCACGAACCTTGGGTTTTTCATCTTCCAGGAATAGATTCATCGAAACACTAGACATACTCGTAACTCACTCAAACCATCCTGATATAGAAATGTTCAATGCTTAAAAGGTCTTAAATGAAGATAAAAATATAAATTATACAAGAAAACAGAAAAAAAAACCGATAGACAGCTCTATGAATAAATTTCCACACTCACTGACCACAATCTGATCCCAAATGTTGATGAGACAAGCAAAAGGAATTGTCGATGACTGGTTGTATGTTTTTTGGAATGAAGCCAAGAACTCTATTGAATTAAATTCTAAAATTCTTACTCCTTTTTTTTCACTTTTTTTTTTTAACTAAATAAAAGGAGTGTCAATTTGCTTTTGGTCGCAAATGATGTAAGTTTTTTTTTTGTTTTGTTTTTGTTCGTTAAATTTTAAATAAAGTTCCAAGTACATGACAGTAGTTACATAAAGGAGAACGACCATTAAAGTAGTATACAGTGGGACAGTTTTTTTTTAACTTTTGTGTAAATTAAAAACTTACTGGTTTAATTTTTAGAATTTCTATGTCTTCTTAGGGCCATTTGCTGAAACGAAACATAAATAATTTAAGTTGAACATAAGCTCTTTTTCTCTACTTTTTCCTCTGCGTAAACTGTCACATAAGAATTTATGTAGAACATAAATGCTTAAGTTTCGATTCAGCAAACGGCTCTTAAAATTTTATGAATGATATCGACAAAAAAGTTATATCTTAAGTTTTTCTATTTTATCCACGAAAATGTAAATGAATCATTTAATTTTTGCTATACTTTTCAGTTATTCCGCCCCACTGTTTTCGAAAGAAAACTGCATGGTTTTAAGCTTATAAGTCCCATTTTCGCTTGCAAATCAGAATACGCAGTCACGGAAGCGGAAAATTGAAACTCAAAATCAAGTTAAAGTTTTCATCTCGTGTTTTTCTTTTCTGTTATTTTTTTGTTGTTGTATTCTTCTTCGTTGTCGTTAGAAATTCAATTTTAACTCTCGAAACTTGCTGAATATTTTGTGGTTAGATAAAACCAAGACGTGTGGCATTTATGGTGATGGTGGTGGGTATTGGATATTTAAGTGACATCACAGTGTCATCGTAGTCTCCTTTCTAGCTAGAAGTTTTTCTTTTTTTTTTTTTGATTAATTTAAGAGTAATTAATTGTTGTAGTTTTGACGTTCGAGGACGACAAACAACACAGGGTGACACATCTGGCGGACTTTTCTACGACGGCATCGTGTCGTCTTCTTAAAATGACAAACTATTTATACAAGAAAAAAATATAGAACATCATCTGAAGAAAAGGAAAACAAGGATTATGTGCTGTTTTATTTTAAAATTATGAAGATGAATATTTTCTGAAGGCAGTTGGTTATTGGAAGCATTTGGTACAAAAGAGAATAATCTACATGTTTGTTGGGGTCTTTTGTTTTGAGTGAGTGACAGAATGATGTAAGAAACACCCTTTTTTTTCTTCTGGGAAGCAAATGACACAGATGTGCATTCACATATAACCAATGCAGGTCAAGTTGCAATTGATGTTGTGTATTTAATTTTTTTTTTCAGTTCATAGAATATAAAATAATAAAAGCAAACTGACCAAAAAAAAAAAAAAACTTCTAATGTCCCGATAATTACAATACCTAATATTTTTTTGAAATTTTGAATTTTCGTTGAAAATAATGAAGGATATCTGGTCTTAGCAAAGTAATCTAAAATATTAGATTAAAAAAATTGTAGGTGGAACAATGGGCGGTAAAGGTTGTAAATTGGTTATGCGTCCAAGAAATAAAATGCTAAACTACAGAAGCAAATCCTGTTTTTTTGTTCAGTTTTTAAGACAAAATCTTACAAAATGCTCAACTGCGGGATAGGTATATGCAAAAACGGAATTAGTATCATTCTTTAAGAAAAATATCTTCGTAATGTTGTAATTGTTTCAAAATTCAGGTGCATGTTCCCAAAATTAGATTTGAGAAGGTGAAAAAAAATGTTGTTGCTAGGCTTCCAAATTTACCTTAAGAACATCCCGAATTATATTTAACATTTTTGAGTGACAAAAGTCGTCCAACAATTAAAATATCATTTTTGATATGATTACACACTGGTCAACAATTTTCAACTTTTTAAAATTTTCCAGAAAGATTTATATCAAATTTTATAGATTTGGATTCAGTAAGTTCGAAAATAATATTTGTTTCTTTCTAGCAGCTCTAGTTTTTTAAAATATTTAATTTTTCATATTTGGGGATATTCATACTAATTTTTAAGTTTTTCTTATTTTAAGTGTTTATTAAATTTTTTCAGAAAAATTTTTATTAAACTCAATGTATTTGGGGTCAGTTAACCTAAAAATCATATTCATTTTTTTCTAGGAGCTCTATTTTTTTGAAATGTTTTAGTTTTTCACATTTTGGGGGTTATTTCGTACTTATTTTAAAGTTATGCTTATTTTAACTGTTTGTTAATATTTTCCTTAAATTTTCTTATCGAACCTAATGCATTTGGGTTCACTAAGCCTAAAAATCACACTGGTTGCTTTCAAGGAGCTCTATTTTTTTAGATAATTTAATTTTTCACATTTTTGGGGTAATTTCATACTATTTTTGTATATTTTATTATTACAAGCGTTTTTAAAGTTTTGTTGGAAAAAATTGTTTCGAATGTAGTTCGTCTCAGTATGTAAAATAAGAATACAAAAAAAAATTTAGTCCATTGTCGATAATTTTTGAAACCAAAAAAAATTTCAAAAAATTCAACAAACCGAGTTTTTGGTTTTTTATTTTTATCGTTTTCAAAAAATTGTGTTTTTCTACGAAATTTGGTGAAAACTTACCGTATTATGTCCCGAATACACAGTAATTTATTTGATTTAAAATATTAACTTTTTAACCTTTTTTTAGACTTAATACCAAAAAAACACCCTAATTTTCAATCGAAAATTCACGTGTCAAAATATCAGCTTTTTTCAAAAAATCTGTGGGCATTTTGTTCGTTAAAATCTCTACTTTCCAATAGTGTAAACAAAAATTTACATTAGTATACCATAGGACATTTTCTCGGAAAATGCAAAAAGCTTGAATTCGAAAATTTTTGTATCATTATTTAAAATTTTCGACTATTAATTAAAATTTACACTTTACTTACTCAAAAACCGTAAGATTTTATGTTACATTGATTAATGTTACGGTTTTTGAGTAATTAAAGTGTAAATTTTAATAAATAGTCCAAAATTTTAAATAATACAGCAAAATGGCGAATGAAATAAAAAATATTTTGATTAATTATTTATTCCTTATTATTAGGCAATGTTTTAGTGAAAGAAATGTAAAAAACAAAAATCAATTATGAGCGGAAAAAGCAAAATACTGTTGCAAAGTCGGAATTTATCGAAATTTCACAAAAACTGCATTAAATCGAAAACCGTAAAGATTTGGGATGAATAAGTTACCAAATTCTGAGAGCTCTAAAGTTGGCCTATCAGCATACTTCGTTTGATCCATTACTTTTGGGACACCCTGTATATGCAGTAAAATCTTATAACCCATCAAATTTTCTAAGTAATTGATACATTTTACTTCGAAAAAAAAAACACAAAGCGCCTTTAAACCAGTACAAATTAAGAGTTTTTTTTATTTAATATTTTTCAATTATTTGGAATGAGAAACATAAATTGATAATAAAGTATCAAAAAAAATTCAAAAATGTGATATTTAAATATCATCCTTACCTATAATAAAAATACTGTTTTGATACTTTAATTATCATAAAACACATTTTTCCAGCATTTTTTTTGCTGATATTTAACCGTTTCGAACCCAAGCTATGAAAATAAATATTAAAAAATGTTTTTTCTGTATTATCGGGTCAAAAACATCACAACTAAGAAATATGAATAGCAAAAAGTTATTTTCCAAAATAATAAATAGCAAAACTAATGGTATGATATTTGACTTACTTTTTGTAATAATCCAGGAACTAGGCATTATTATCTTTCAATTAAGCCATCGTAACCTAAAAAATTGTTTAATTTAATATTTCTTACGAATTTAAAAAAAAATGTTACATGAGAGTAACGCTGGGTCCGAAAGGGTTAAAAAATGTTAATTTTATATTTCAAAAATGTTAAATTGATATTTGTTTTGTGTTTTTTTTTTTGTTTTGTGTAGTTATAAAAACAGACCAAGAATAATCGAAGAAAAATAAATTTTGTTTCGACTTTCAACACGATATTTCACGATTGCGTAGTTTTACCAACAATAAGACTTCCCCCCAGAAGTGCTCTTAAAAATACTAACCCTTTGCCGAAATTTATCGTATATTTATGGTGTTGGTGGTTGATTTGCTAGGTTCGCCTCTAGATTGTCGGACTCATCCATTGATTTGCCGGGACCATACACAGGTGCAATCGCTTTGACCATTTCTAATAAAACTGGTAGCCGAAAAAAAAAAAAACAATATAAACCAAACGAATATAAATCAGAGGACATCAAAACCAGGATCCATAAGGCGCTAATAAATAAATAAAATAAATAAATAAGTAATAAAATACAGCTTAATAAGGGTACAAGATTTGTGATTTATTAATAAGATTTAAAAATATAAATAAAAAGTATAGACATTTAACTAATGTTTCGAAAATTCTTCAGTAATATCTTAGACATCGCACAGTGGACCGATCCATACATGCTAGACGTAAAAAATTCTTTCTCTTGGTTAAATGATTTTATTTCACAATACAAGCATTTTTTACTATGGGAGGTGGGGGTCTATCTCCCCCCGATTAGGCGGGAGGGGCAATTTTCTGAAATATGACAAAAAATTACAAAAAAAAAAATTATTAAAAAACAACGGCAACACCTACAGTTATGAATGATACTTTTTTTAAAAGACAAAATTCTACACAAAATTTTAATTTTTAAATCAAGTTATTTCAATCAATGGTTTTCGAGATAATCGATTTCAAAGTCAAAATTTGTGAAAAAAAAGTTTGAAAAAACACACTGAATACAATTTTTATGACGACTGTGACATTAAATATGAAATTAATAGATGAAATAAGCTGCCTTAATTAATTTCTAATCAAATACTGAAAACCATATGCTTCTATGCCTTCTAGTTTTTAGAAAATTAAAAATAAAAAAATTACCTTTTCATCATATGTATTTTCATTTTCTCGGCTATTTTCGCGTTTAGAATGAGGTGTACAATCATCAAAACTTTTGTTTGGCCTTCCACTCTTAAAGTGCCCCTCAGTTTTTTCTAAACTATTATTCTGATTGTCCAATGCTAATATAAAATTGGAACCATCTAGCCAGTCTTTGTATTTCAGGCGAAATCTATCATTTCTCGAACCAGCTGCCTTCCACTTTTTGTCAAAACTTGCAGACAAAAGCTTAATTTTATTTTTAATCTGCTTGCAGATCTCGATATTTTCTTCTGAAAGACTAAATTTATCCAGAACATGTTCGA
This sequence comes from Episyrphus balteatus, assembly GCF_945859705.1. Classification (NCBI taxonomy): domain Eukaryota; kingdom Metazoa; phylum Arthropoda; class Insecta; order Diptera; family Syrphidae; genus Episyrphus; species Episyrphus balteatus. The sequence continues at coordinate 46,953,038 of NC_079136.1, forward strand.
AAATTTTAACATTCCTGTTCTTCTTTTGATTCGAACGCCAAACGCCATAAAATTCCATACGTGAAATTCCAAATTCTAGTAGGATTCAAACCAAAAAAAAAAGGCCTTGCAAATTAGTGCGAAAGAAAAAAAAACATATATTCTTTAACTAGACATGACATACTTTTCAAAAACATATAATTTATCACGACACTTTGACATACTCATATTTAGATTTTCTAAAATAAAATAACATTTTTAACAATTTTTACCACAAAATAAGTGTTTCACTGAAAGCTCATTTCCAAGACAATTAAACGGGACACAAGATATCAAACATGGAAAAATATAAGAGAACAAACCGACTAATACTCCTGCCATTTTTTAAAATTTAATTCTTTTTGGATTCAAAATTATAAAAAAAATTGTATTTACTTTGAATTGCAAAAATTTTATTCAAGAAATATTATAAATTGAAAGTTTGACTTTGAAGTGACAGAACTTTTTATTTAACCAACCAAATGTCAAGTGGATTGAAGTTCTAAGATCAGCTGGGTATTGTTATTGTTTACATCCGCATGAACAACAGTGAGTCGCAGTTGACTTTTTTACGTCTGGCATGTATGGATCGGTCCACTGTGCATCGTGACGATATAAATCTCAGCCTTTGGCCCAAAGTAAATCACAACTATTACTTTATTTACGTTGTCAACTATTTCCGAATTAACTTAAAACTTGCACTCAAAAATTCCTTTAAACCGTTTAAATTACTTCCTTATTCCATTTGATCATTTGAGGCAGAAAGTATAAAACTTTCTCTCTAATATATATTGAAATTTTACTTTCCGTCTTAAAAAACTCACTTGTTTTTACGATTACATTATTTTCTTTAAAGAAAACCTTCATGCATCGCAAATTAAAAATATCCTTTCAAACTAGCTACAATATGTATGAACTTCTGGCCTTGGTTAAAGTATCCAAACAATATCCTCTAGAAAATTCTTAAAGTTTGTAAAAAAAAAGAAAAACTAGATCAAATTCACACAAAAACCATCATATGCAACTTAACCTTAACCAAAACACACAAACGAGCCACAGAAACCAAAAAAAAATAAAAAAAATAACTCTTGCATTAATTATAATTAACACACAAACAAACAAGGAATTTGTTTAGCAGAAAATCGTTGTAGTAGTTTGGTTTTTGTTTTATAATTTATTTTCTATAGGATGTGGTGGTGGTGAAAGATCCACATATTTATACGCACAAATCCCAGATGCACTTCATAGCTGGATGCTGAGGCTAAATCCTCTCGACAAAAAAAAAAACAACAATCTCAAGCTTCAAATGTTTATTTTTGTAACAGGGATTTGCAAAATTCTATCTGAACGAACAAGAACGAGCACTGTGTTCTGAAAGCACTACCTACACTCTGCATCATTTGATTGCAGATGATAAAGGCTATTAAGGAAGAAATGCATTTTTTTTTGTTGGAAGGAAGAATTTTAATGGTTACTTTTTTAAGTTAGGGTATAAATAAACACCAAAAAGTTTCGGAAATATTCTTGGAATAAATCACTTTCTACTGGCTTACTTTTTAAAAAATGACATCAATCAACTGACCCAGGGTGTAATTTAATGGAAAGTGTTCTGTTTTTATACAAGTATCTCGCTACTTTAATGCTTGGATACACCTGAAAGGCAATGAATCTCTGCGTACTGCTGGGTTGTGGGGATGTAAAATCGTAGTGGAAAAAGGGAAAGCGTAAAAACCAAGAACCATCGGTTAACGCGTGCCAAAATGATTGAAAAAAGTACGAAAAAACACACAAACTGACTGACTGCATCTTCAGGGAGAATTTGTTCTGAAAATAGATGAACGCCAAGAACTCATGACCCATTCGTTCCAAATGGCAGATTCAATTGATTTCAAAACCTTCTTCCACCACCGTCTCCATTTCCCTGATTCTACTCCTACTATATAGCACATATCTTTTTCTTGGAAGCTGAAATGGTTGTGAAACGAGTGCAAAATGGCACCTTATTTGACGTAAATTTGCGCCTCGAAGTACCTCGTTTAGAGAGAGGAGAAAATCCCAGCCTTGGGTGATAATATAAGATCCCTTTTGACGTTTTTATTCTTTCGTACATATATTCAGGGTTTATATACGAATACTCGAAAGTGTGAAGTTATTTGCAGAAAGTAAAAAAAAAAACTATTTTTTTTTGTCTTCAATTCTTTTTCATGACATGGCATGACGTTGTAGAAGAAGAAAAAAAAAAATAAAGAAAACAAAAAGCCTTGACATTGATGAATGTTTTTTTTACTATTCGTAGTTAAGCAAGAGCAATCATTTCCAGACGAAGGATTAGATATGTCAGCAAATGAGTATGAGTGAGAGTGAAAAGACAAAGGCAAATTATTTCAAGGGCAGCCATCAGTGCACTGAGGCTAAAATTCTTAAAGGGGTTTAAAAGGCTTAGTGTATGTGGTTTATAAATAGATTGCAAACAACAAATAAATAATATGTAGATAAAGATTAAGAAGCTATAAGGTGCCCATTAGGGTGCTTCTTATATGGTCGAAAAAATCTTTTTTTCGATTTTTTAATGAGACTCCCCTGTATTATGTTCTACCATATAAGCATAGTATATTGTATTTTTTTCCGATTTTAATATTAAAATTTAGGGGTTGCTACCATTCACTAAAGATTTAAGTAAAAAAAAAAAGATCAATTTCAACAAAATTTTTTTGTTTCAATACAAAGTACGCTTAAGACCCGATTTTTCAATCTTCTAATAAACAGTCAGTTAACTGTCTGTCGAATAAAGATATTAGACTCATAAAAAATCAGATAAAATCATTGAATTTTTCAATTAAGAAAGATCACTCAGTTAGCTATTCTACAGAATAACACAAAAAAATGTCAAATTAAAAAATATTCAAAATTAAACTTCATTTTTATTCCGCTGTATTTTTATCAAAATTTCTTTCAAAACAGTTAAAGATTTAATATAAAGTACTTAATTCTGATTACAAATTTAAAAATTTTCTGAGAAAAAAAAAACAACATTTGGTGTATTTTTCAAAACTTTGAATTGTGGTAGCGACCCCTAGAATGTGTTTAAACTGGACCAAATTTTACCCAATTTATATTTAAGGCAAGAAGAACAAAATGAGGGGTGTCCCATTAAAATTTCGAAAATTGATTTTTAAGAAGCACCCTAATGCCCATCTTACTTTTATTTTTGTGGTTTTGCTAAATGTTTTTGAAAACAAATATTTTAAATTATCAAACCTTTTGATTCTATATCACATTTTCAAGACGGTCTTAAGTTGTGCAATGATTTTGTTTCTTGTTTCCAAATTTCTGAAAAAAGTTCTAAATTTTATTTTACGTAAAAATAAAGCAAATGGGCACCCTAATCATTAAGCATGTTACAAACTCAAGTGCTCGTCTTGTCTTGTCTTTAAAAAAATTGTTTCATGTGTTTTCATTATGTGGTTCGTCATTATTCCATCAAGATTTTGGTTGAAATGTAATTTGACATGTTTTGTATGTGTACAAGCATTTTCTATAAGACGTCACTCAAAAGATGCATTTTGATTCCATTTGTAGACAAAAAAAAAAACATATAAAAATGTATACACAAATAGTCTCAAGTAGTTTTTTGTGTTTTTTTTTTTTTTTTAATTTTTTCATTTTGAAAAGGGTTTCGTAGTTTTAACATGATGATATGGTGGATCCATCAACACAACATGGAACATGTCAAGATTTTTGTCCTTGTTGATGAAAAGCAACAAACCCACGTGATTATTTTTTTTATTTGAAAGGTTAAAAGAAAAACATTAAAGATTTTTACCGCAATAAAACAAGACTAGACAAAAATGTGAATTCGATATTCGTGGTGGATTTTTAAGATTGTCTTGTCGTTTTTATTAATTCTTGGCTAAGGCGCCTTCCAAAAAAAAAAAAAATTGAAAGAAACAGAATTCATATTTTGTTAACGTTTGGAGAGAATTTTAAAGCATTTGATATTCAAGGCTCTTTAATTGTGATATAATAATAATTGGGACCAAAAATAAAGAAAGGTACCTGTAATATACATACCTACCAACTTTATGGAGGTAAAATTTTCTCAAAAACGGTTTTTGATTAAGATTTGTGTTATTTTTTATTCAATTATGGAAATTAATTAGAACTTAGAACTCGAATTTACAAAAACTTCATTTTTGTATGAAGAATCAAATTTTCGAAAACGAAAAATTTAATTTTTTGGATTTTTAGTTTTAGACATTCATTAAAAATTACTAAAAATTTCATACCAACTTTTAAAATAAAATTATTTAAATAAAAAGGCATACAAAATAAGTTTTTTTTTTCAAACGGCTCTTACGATTTTGATTTTTTTTTACCTAAAAATGCATCTTAATAAAAGGAATCAAATTGTATTCTTCTTTGAAGCTCCAATTAATGTAAGAAGCTGTTTTTTGTCCTTTGAAGAACAAATCTTACGTTTTATAAGTTTTATAAGTTTTTGAATTGAAAACTTCTTTAGTATCGTAGTGATTTGAAACAAGATGAAACGAAAACGCGACACGACTTCAACTTGTTATAACTTTTTTGTTTTAATAGATTTCAATTAATTTCATATTCAAAATTCGGAAATAACGGTAAAAAGATGTTCTTTTCCAACACACGTTATATCTTTTGATATTGTGCACATACAAATATAGCTTTTGGTGTGTGTTATTTGGTCTCCTTGAGGAAACAATGGATGGGTATTGTGTTTAAAAATTTCATAGACAAACCTGCACCAGAGTGTCGAATAATTAGGCTAAGATGGATTGATTATCTTCAATAAAGGTAACGGCCCTAAGCAAAACTCGGTATTTTTGAGTGAATTTTTGATCAAAAACTTTCAAAACCAGATCCAAACGTCCCCCAGTCACTCGATTTGGATACTATTTAGCATCTGTGAGACCATTTGGTGAGAAAAGTAAGGAAGCATTCAAAGGATTAGCTGAAACGAGTCTTATAGGAAGAGTGGATAAGATTCGGCCCAAATGTTGCAAAAAATCTAGTAAAATCAATGCCTTCAAGTGAGTTTGACCTTGTCAAGTCTAGGGGGTAGCCTAAAATATATTAATTCCCAAAAAAATTTTGATATTTATACTTTTAACATCGATTTTCATAGTTTTTTCTTCTCTGTATACTTACTTTTGTAATGCGAAATTTTGTACTGTGTTTAATTTTTTGTCACTTTTTCATTTAGTATTGATTATTTGAAAAATTTTTTTTTGTAAATATGTAGGCAATGATTAATGAAATAAAACCATATTTAAATTTTTTTCGAAAATGTGTTATATTCTTTTTTTTGAGGTCTTGGTTAAACAAAGTGAGGGGTGTATACTTACTTTTGTGACTGAGTGTATATATTGAGCTAAGACAAGAAGCTTTCAGATTATCTAGGTTGTCATATAAAAAACATGGATTTGAAGGTGATAGAATAAAAATAGGTAGATTTTTTTCTATTTTTTTTTTTTTTGCAAGAAAAATGATTTTTTAAGGTTTCACTTCTACCACGTGTGAATTGCACACATGATTTTTTTTTTTCTCAAACAAAGTTTAATTAAAAAATACACACCACATTCAGTGAGAAATAGACCACCTAACAACAAGCGAATTTCAGCATGGTTTTTTGCAAAGATGAATGCCTTCTTTAATTAACCGGAAATTCACTTAATTTAAGATGACAATATTCTTATTTATATGATAATAAGAAGATTTTCAGCAGATGAAAATCTTATTTTTATGAAAGTTAAAAGATTTCCGCTAGTGGATTTCCGCTTAATTTAAGGCGGATGTAACCTTTGAAAAAAAAACATACAAAATTCCGCTTGTTTTTATGTGTTATTTTTTTTTCTACGTGCATATTGTTGCTTTTACGGTACAGTAAAAATTTGACAATTTTCAAGAAAGTTTTTAAGGTTTGTAGAAACAATAGATTGTTAGTGAAAATTGACAACTACACATTTTTACAACTTAAAAACTAATCAAAATAGAAACCCGGTTGCACAGGCAGATAGAGTTTTTTTTTTTTTAATTTTTTTTTTGTGTTTTTTTTTTAAATCTTTTCGAAAATGTAATTTTTCGGCATATACCACTTTGCGTAAAAACGACGATATCTGCCCACAAAAGTACACATACATTTTTTATAGAAATCAAAGCAGTCATTTAAAATATAAAATAAATAATACACACAATCTAAAAAGTTTTTATGACTTGTAGTCCGAAATGCGTTTCGCCCAGGTACAACAGTTGGGGTCATCAGTTAGATAATTCAATTTTTTAAATTGAATTTTAATCATTTATTCTACTAAACATAAACAAAAATTATGAATTTATTTTCATTATTTAAGTTATCTGTTTTCTTTCTTCATATACTCACAATTCTTATTTCACTGCAAGAAATATGCATAAGAATTTCCACTAAGCCATCTCATAAAAATACTTCGATAGTTTGTTTAAATAATTATGTTTACACTATCTGCATTTTCAATTCCTCTTAACGTTTAACCCCTTTCAAACTTATTCGATAAAAAAAAACATAGGTTAGTGGAAAATGATTCTATCATCTTCAATACAATCTCTCTCTAAATGGAACTATATTGTGACACTTTTTCTCGTTCTATCCATAAACATTTATATTAAGTCGTATAAACATAAATGATTTTTATTCAAATGTTCCTTTCAAACATAAACTGTCTGAAGCAAAAGCACGTAAGGAAAAATAATTGGTATCAAGTATTTATGAATCCAAAACCAAACGACATATGGTAGGAAAATGATGCTACTTCGGCGCCGACTAATGTAAACATTAAGATATAATTTTGTTTTATGTAGAAGTATGTATCTTTTGTATATAAAATATTGGACACATCCAAGATTATAGATTGCATTAAAAAAAAAAAAAGAAAAAGGGTTCCCGGAAAATTAAATATTATAATTGGTTTCTGACATGTCAACGAGATGTTATCAACATTTAAAAAAAGACACGAAAAAACCAATTTTAATGCTGGATTTTTCTTGTTTAATAGATATTTGTTTAGCTACACAAGCATAAGCTTGTGGTATACAATTTGATAACCTAAATATTTAGGGAGTGTTTCCTCATCTCTGGAAATTGTTTATGAAAAATTGATTAACATTTTTTTTTGAAAATGAAAGTGAAAATTCTCATTCTGATTTTTATAGAGATAAACAATTTACAAGTCAGACTGTCACCTTAATCCATGATAGCTGTCAAAAATTCTAGCTGTCAACGAAAAAATCATTCTAAACAAAGACAAAATTTGAACCAAAAATAATTCTAAACAAATCCTTTCTCTGGTTTTCTTGATAACTTCTGACATTATTTTACAAAAATCTGTTTTCTTTCATTTTTATTATACAAATGCATAAATGAAGTTTAGTAAATGTCACTTTGACAGATTAATATTTTACTCGCGATAATCCCTTTTTTGGTTTTTTTTATATTTTCATCTGTCATTTATACAAAATGTCAAAAAAGTGATACACTCTTCTTTCCTGCGATTAATTCTAAATGAAAAATTATGACAAATCAATTTCATATAAAACCAAAAAATTAAAAAAAAAAAAAAAAGAATTAAAATATTTTTTTTATTTTTTTTGAAAAAACCAGTGATGTTATTTTGAGTTAATGCAGCATGACAAATAATATGGTCATAATATATGACAGCTGAAACGAAGAAGAAAAAAAAAAATTCAACTTATGCGATTAACAGTATGTTGGTTAGGTGTCATGTAGGGAAAGAAAAATATTTACTTTTACAACGAATACGTTACAACTTTGCCATATAAGTTCCCTTTATGTCATTAATTATGTCACTTAAAGTGACATTGTGGCATTCAACACATTTATTTTAAGAACTTTTAACGATACAATTGAGTTTATTTTTATTTTTAGACATATTTGAGTTAAATTTAATTAATTTTGTTGGTTTACAAAATTGGAGGGTTAATAATTTTGGTCTTCTTCTTTTGTTTCAGAGTACAACAGTGCACATGATTTTTTTCGATCAGTGCATGAATTCTCAAATCATGCGGTGATTAAGCCGGAACTACATCATGGGAGACATAAACGATCTATTAGGAGTACATTGGATGCAGAGGTATGTAATAAAGATTTTATCTTTTTAATTTTAATTGAAATAAGCATTAACAAAACAGAAATGTGTAAAAGAATATTAGTAGCATAACTACATATGTATCATTAGTAGCTGTTAGATCATGAATGTAACTCATGAAATTTAAGATATTTGAAAATTAAATGAGCAATGTTAAAAAGAGTTCCACATACACCACAGTGACCCTATTAATAAAAAAATTAATCATGTTCCAAAATAGAATTAAGGTTTATGTATTTTATCTTTTTGCCTTATTTAAGTGCTAATGCAAGTTCAAACAAAATTAAATGTTGGTACTGTTATAAGAGCAGTTTTAATTATAGAGACTTGTCCTGCACTACAAGAAAATAATTTGCTAAACATAAATCCAAATTTCGCAATTTATTGACCAATATTCCTCTAACGAATATTTTAAAATATTTGCACATTTTCGCAATTCAACCAATAATGCTATAACACATATTTTCCTTACCCGAAGTTTTTTTTTATTGAATTAAATTTATATTCGACTGAGAGTGCCAAAATAAGAAATATAGGTCACGACCGTGTGAGTCATAATCATATTTTTTTGTTGTAATATGTAGGTTAGGGTGGACCAAAGAAATCATTTTGTCATTATTTTAATTTGCTCTACCGATAACTTTTTTTCTCGACACAAAATAATGCTACCCTAATTTTTTCAGAATTTTTCGATGATGTTTAGGGGTTGCGCGCACCCCTTTATTTAAAAAAATAAGCTCTTTTAGTTCTTAATTTTTTTAAAGCTTAAATATTTTTTTAATCGAAAACCTGTTTGAGTAAAAAGTATTGAGTTTCAATAGGTTTACTTGCCTCAATTTTTCTTTAAAAAAAAAAATATTTTTGACTGATTTTTTTAATTTTTCAATTTTCTCAAAAACTAGAAAGCATTAAAACATATGGACTTCAGTATTTGATAAGGAATCAATTGTGACACTTTATTTTATCAGCATTTTTGGTATTGTAATCCACAATCTTGACAAAAATAGTATTTAATGTGTTTTTTTTTAAACTTTTATCACCAATTTTTTACTTTTAAATCGATTATTTCAAAAACAATTGATTGAAATAACCTAACTTTAAAATAAGAATAAAGTGTACAGTTCTAGCTTTTGAAAAAGGTATCATTCATAATTGTAAGTGTTGCCATTGTTTTTTAATATTTTTTTTTATTATTTAAAGTCATTTTTTAGAAAATTGCCATTCCCGCCAAAATGGAGCCAGATAGACCACCGCTCCCACAGTAAAAAACGATCGTATTTAACTACTCTACAAACTACCGTTATCAAATCTTGGCGCCCAAGATATAGTACCCTCCACCATTTTTCCTTCACTTGTTTTGGTACGATCTTTTTTAAATTTTTAGCACGTTTTTATTGTAAATTTGATGTTGAATACGATAAAAATAATTTTAGCCGTTATAAAAAACAGTAAAACATAGTTTTAAGGCTTTTTTGCCATTATTTATCAGTAATTTCGACTTCTAACCCCTGGGAATCAGTCAAAAATATTTTTTTTTAAAGAAAAATTGAAGCAAGTAGATCTATTAACACTCAATACTTTTTACTCAAACAGCTTTTCGATTAAAAAAATATTTAAGCTTTAAAAAAATTAAGAACTAAAAGAGCTTATTTTTTTTTTAATAAAGGGGTGCGCGCAACCCCTAAACATCATCGAAAAATTCTGGAAAAAATTAGGGTAGCATTATTTTGTGTCGAGAAAAAAAGTTATCGGTAGAGCAAATCAAAATAATGAAAAATAATTTTTTTTTGGTCCACCCTAATGTAGGTTTTAGTTGATCGCTAATAGATTTTTAGATTTATTCGGCTCTAAATAAAGAGTGTGAAAAAAAATTCATATACATTAATTGATGTGAATTCAAAGTTTTCGCTCTTAAGAGCTCAGAGTAAATAAATTTATATAATAAAAAAGAATTTTACTGACTCGCATCTGTTAGCGAAAAATTCCCCGAAATTAAAGAAATATTTTCTTCACTACTATCCCTTTTTAACATACATATCGCACCCTCAGTGCAAAAGAGCGAGAACTCAAAAAAGTTTAATAAATTTATTTTTTTAAATTGTTTAAATTAGGAACGAGTTTAACTTTTAATATAGTAGGAATTGGATAAAAACAGTCACAATCTTTCGAATTTTTCGTTTACGTTAACAACAAGCCCTTCAAAAAAAAGGTAATTTAAAAAGCA